>NW_027140474.1:0-108302 GCF_036365525.1 Heterodontus francisci | reverse complement strand
TAAGAGAGAAGAGAAAAAGAGAGAGAGAAAAGAGAAGAGAGAAAAGAGAGAAGAGAAGAGAGAAGAGAAGAGAGAAGAGAAGAGAGAAGAGATGAGAGAAGAGAAGAGAGAAGAGAAGAGAAGAGAGAAGAGAAGAGAAGAGAAGAGAAGAGAAGAGAGAGAGAAGAGAAGAGAAGAGAAGACAAGAGAAGAGAAGAGAGAAGAGAAAGAGAAGAAGAGAAGAAGAGAAGGGAAAGAGAAGGGAAAGAGAAGGGAAAGAGAAGGGAAAGAGAAAGAGAAAGAGAAAGAGAAGAGAAGAAGAGAGAGAGAAGAGAGGGAAGAGAGAAAAGAGAAAGAGAAATAGTGAGGGGGAGAGAGAGGAGAGAGAGAGAGAGAGGGAGAGGGAGATGGGAGAGGGAGAGGGAGAGGGAGAGGGAGAGGGGAGAGAGAGGGGAGAGAGAGGGGAGAGAGGAGAGAGAGGAGGAGAGGAGAGAGGAAGAGAGGAGAGAGAGAGAGAGAGAGAGAGAGAGAGAGGAGAGGGAGAGAGGAGAGAGGAGAGAAGAGAGAGGAGAGAAGAGAGAGAGAGAGAGGAGAGAAGAGAGAGAGAGAGAGAGAGGAGAGAAGAGAGAGAGAGAGAAGAGAGAGAGAGAGGAGAGAGAGAGAGAGAGAGAGAGAGAGAGGGGAGAGGGAGAGAGGAGAAGGAGAGAGAGAGGGCAGAGGAGAGGGAGAGAAGAGAGAGAAGAGAGAGAGAGAGAGAGAGAGAGAGAGAGAGAGAGAGAGAGAGAGAGAGGAGAGAGAGGGGGGAGGAGAGAGGAGAGAGGAGAGAGAGAGAGAGAAAGAGAGAGAGAGAGAGAGGAGAGAAGAGAGAGGAGAGAGAGAGAGAGAGAGAGAGAGAGAGAGAGAGAGGGTGAGAGGAGAGGAGAGAGAGAGAGAGAGAGAGAGAGAGAAGAGAGAGAGAGAGAGGAGAGGGAGAGAGGGAGAGAGGAGGAGAGAAGGAGAGAGAGAGAGAGAGAGAGATTAGAATTAGAACTTCCGAACATTACCAGTGCCAGTACGGCCTTCGGCCCTCGATGTTGCGCCGACCTGTGAAACCATCTGACCTACACTATTCCATTTTCATCCATATGTCTATCCAATGACCATTTAAATGCCCTTAAGTTGGCGAATCTATTACTGCTGCAGGCAGGGCAATCCACCGCCCTTACTACTCTCTGAGTAAGAAAACTACCTCTCACATCTGTCCTATATCTATCACCCCTCAACTTAAAGCTATGTCCCCTCATGTTTGCCATCATCATCCGAGGAAAAAGACGCTCACTGTCCACACTATCTACCCTCTGATTATCTTATATGTCTCTATTAAGTCACCTCTCCTCCTCCTTCTCTCCAACGAAAACAACCTCAGTCCCTCAGCCTTTCCTCCATACCAGGCAACAGCCTAGTAAATCTCCTCTGCACCCTTTCCATAG
The DNA here is from genome assembly GCF_036365525.1 of Heterodontus francisci. Lineage (NCBI taxonomy): Eukaryota > Metazoa > Chordata > Chondrichthyes > Heterodontiformes > Heterodontidae > Heterodontus > Heterodontus francisci. The sequence continues at coordinate 106,854 of NW_027140474.1, read as the reverse complement.
CTTCCACATCCTTCCTATAATGCGGTGACCAGAACTGCACGCAATACTCCAGGTGCGGTCTCACCAGAGTTTTGTGCAGCTGCAGCATGACCTCGTGGCTCCCAAACTCGACCCCCCTACTAATAAAAGCAAACACACCATCTGCCTTCTTAACAGTCCTATAAACCTGGTTAGCAACCTTCAGGGATTTATGCACCTGGACACCAAGATTCTCTCTGTTCATCTACACTACCAAGAATCTTCCCATTAGCCCAGTACTCTGCATTCCTGTTACTCCTTCCAAAGTGAATCACCTCACACTTTTCCGCATTAAACTCCATTTGCCATCTCTCAGCCCAGCTCTGCAGCCTATCTATGTCTCTCTGTACCCTACAACATCCTTCGGCACTATCCACAACTCCACCGACCTTAGTGTCATCTGCAAATTTACTAACCCACCCTTCTACACCCTCTTCCAGGTCATTTATAAAAATGACAAACAGCAGTGGCCCCAAAACAAGATCTTTGCGGTACACCACTAGTAACTAAACTCCAGGATGAACATTTGCCATCAACCACCACCCTCTGTCTTCTTTCAGCTAGCCAATTTCTGATCCAAAGCTCTAAATCACCTTCAACCCCATACTTCCGTGTTTTCTGCAATAGCCTACCGTGGGGAACCTTATCAAACGCCTTACTGAAATCCATATACACCACATCCACGGCTTTACCCTCATCCACCTGTTTGGTAACCTTCTCGAAAAAACTCAATAAGGTTTTGTGAGGCACGACCTACCTTCACAAAACCGTGCTGACTATCGCTAATGAACTTATTCTTTTCAAGATGATTATAAATCCTGTCTCTTATAACCTTTTCCAACATTTTACCCACAACCGAAGTAAGGCTCACAGGTCTATAATTACCAGGGCTGTCTCTACTCCCCTTCTTGAACAAGGGGACAACATTGCAATCCTCCAGTCTTCCGGCACTATTCCTGTCGACAATGACGACATAAAGATCAAGGATAAAGGCTCTGCAATCTCCTCCCTAGCTTCCCCAGAGAATCCTAGGATAAATCCCATCTGGCCCAGGGGACTTATCTATTTTCCACACTTTCCAAAATTGCTAACACCTCCTCCTTGTGAACCTCAATCCCATCTAGCCTAGTAGTCTGAATCTCAGTATTCTCACCAACATTTTCTTTCTCTACTGTAAACACTGACACAAATATTCATTTAACACTTCCCCTATCTCCTCTGATTCCACACACAACTTCCCACTACTATCCTTGATTGGCCCTAATCTAACTCTAGTCATTCTTTTATTCCTGATATACCTATAGAAAGCCTTAGGGTTTTCCCTGATCCGATCCACCAATGACTTCTCGTGTCCTCTCCTTGCTCTTCTTAGCTCTCCCTTTAGATCCTTCCTGGCTAGCTTGTAGCTCTCAAGCGCCCTAACTGAGCCTTCACGTCTCATCCTAACATAAGCCTTCTTCTTCCTCTTGACAAGCGCTTCAACTTCTTGAGTAAACCACGGCTCCCTTGCTCGACAACTTCCTCCCTGCCTCACAGGTACATACTTATCAAGGACACGCAGTAGCTGCTCCTTGAATAAGCTCCACATTTCGATTGTTCCCATCCCCTGCAGTTTCCTTCCCCATCCTACGCATCCTAAATCTTGCCTAATCGCATCATAATTTCCCTTTCCCCCAGTTATAAATTCTTGCCCTGCGGTATATACCTGTCCCCTGCCCATCGCTAAGGTAAACCTAACCGAATTGTGATCACTATCACCAAAGTGCTCATCTACATCTAAATCTAACACCTGGCCGGGTTCATTACCCAGTACCAAATCCAATGTGGCAATCGCCCCTGGTTGGCCTGTCTACATACTGTGTCAGCAAACCCTCCTGCACACACTGGACAAAACAGACCCATCTAAAGTACTCGAACTATAGTATTTCCAGTCGATATTTGGAAAGTTAAAGTCCCCCATAACAACTACCCTGTTACTCTCACCCCTGTCGAGAATCATCTTCGCTATCCTTTCCTCTACATCTCTGGAACTATTCGGAGGTCTATAAAAGACTCCCAACAGGGTAACCTCACCTCTCCTGTTTCTAACCTCGGCCCATACTACCTCAGTAGACGAGTCCTCAAACGTCCTTCTGTCGCTGTAATACTCTCCTTGATTAACAATGCCACACACCCCCCCCTCTTTTACCATCTTCTCTGTTCTTACTGAAACATCTAAATCCCGGAATCTGCAACATCCATTCTGCCCCTGCTCTACCCATGTCTCCGAAATGGCCACTACATCGAGATCCCAGGTACCAACCCATGCTGCAAGCTCACCCACCTTATTCCGGATGCTCCTGGCGTTGAAATAGACACACTTTAAACCAGGTTCTTGCTTGCCAGTGCCCTCTTGCGTCCTTGTAACCATATCCCTGACCTCACTACTCTCAACATCCTGTACACTGGCACTACAATTTAGGTTCCCATTCCCCTGCTGAATTAGTTTAAACCCCCCCGAAGAGCACAAGCAACCTCCCCCCAGGATATTGGTACCCCTCTGGTTCAGGTGAAGACCATCCTGTTTGTAGAGGTCCACCTACCCCAGAAAGAGCCCCAATTATCAGGAAACCAAAACCCTCCCTCCTGCACCATCCCTGCAGCCACGTGTTCAACCTCCTCTCTGCCCTCTTCCTCGCTTCGCTATCACGTGGCACTGGCAAACAACCCAGAGATAACAACTCTGTTTGTTCTCCGCTCTAAGCGAGAGAGAGAGAGGGAGAGGAGAGGGAGAGAGAGAGAGAGAAAGAAAGAGTGGGTGGTTGGGGGGGGGGGGGGGGGGGGGAGAGCTGAAGACCTTGCTGGTGGTGGGTGCGCTCTCCTCCTTCCCCCCAACCGCTCACCGCCTGCTTGCCACACCCCCAACCGCTGGTTCACCCGCCCACTCGTTCACTGCCCGCCCTCTCCCTCCCTCCCCGGCCTGCTTCTTCCCTCCCCTCCCTGGCCATTGTGTGCTGCCATGTGTTTAGGTTGCCATCGTGTGATTATTTGAGCATCGCCATCTTTAATCCTGGCAGCTGCCTGACATCACAGACTGTGACATTTCAGTGGCACAGGCTGAGTTTGTGCATGTGCCACTGCAGCGCCACTTAGTGGTGGTGTTGTCAGCAAACGCAGCCTATCCATTTTGGACTTAGGGATTCAGATGCATAGATCTTTAAAATGCCACGAGCAAGTGCAGAAAATAATCAAAAAGGCTAATGGAATGCTGGCCTTTATATCTAGAGGACTGGAGTATAAAGACACAGAGGTTATGCTGCAGCTGTACAAAACCCTGGTTAGATCCCACTTGGAATACTGTGAGCAGTTCTGGGCACCACACCTTAGGAAGGATATATTAGTCTTGGAGGGAGTGCAACGTAGGTTTACAAGAATGACACTTGGACTACAGGGGTTAAGTTACGAGGAGAGATTACACAAATTAGGCTTGTTTTTGCTCGAATGTAGAAGGTTAAGGGGTGATCTGATCGAAGTCTTCAAGATATTAACAGGAAAAGACAGGCTAGATAAAGATAAACTATTTCCACTGGTTGGAGATTCTAAAACTAGGGGGCATAGTCTAAAAATTAGGACCAGACCATTCAGGAGAGATGTTAGGAAGCACTTCTTCACCCAAAGGGTGGTAGAGGTTTGGAACTCTCTCCCACAAACAGCAGTTGAAGCTAGAACAATTGTTAATTTTAAATCTGAGATAGATTTTTGTTAAGTAAAGATATTAAGGAATATGGGCCAAAGGCAGGTATATGGAGTTAGGCCGCCGATCAGCCATGATCTCATTGAATGGTGGGACAGGCTTGAAGGGCTGAATGGCCTACTCCTGTTCCTATGTTCCTTTGAATAATAGACTTGCACATTGCAGACAGGGCCTCCGTTTAACAGCTCATCTAGTGCATGACCCCAACATGACAGCACTCTCTCAGTACTGCAGTGAAGTGTCAAACCACACAAGTCTTGGAGATGGACTTGAATCCACAATCCTCTGGCTCAGGTGAGGGTGTTACAGAACTGACAGGATGGGTTTTTAGTGCTGCAAACTTAGTTACAGGGATAAGTTACTCCGATACTCTGTTTAAAAACTCCTTTATGACAGTTTGCCAAGGGAAAAACACTCTGATTTTTACACTGGGAAATCTCCAATGGGAAGGACAAGGCATCTCCAGGCTCATTCCTTTGTCTATGAGGAACTACTTGGCCTTCGTTGGCCACCCAACTCTTGTTTGTGGATCACTATACACTGATTGCAAAAAACTGAACACACGTGACCTTTCCAGCCCACAATCACCATCCAGGATTTTTTATTTTAAAGTTAAAATCAATTCTTAGGATGTGGAGTCATTGGCATGGCTGGCATTTATTGCCCAGAGAAGATAGTCACCTCTTTGAACTGCTGCAGTCCATGTGGGATGGATACACCCACAGTGCTGTTAGGAAGGGAGTTGCAGGATTTTGACCCAGCGACAGTGAAGGAACGGCAATATAGTTCCAAGTCAGGATGGTGTGTGACTTGGAGGGGAACTTGCAGTTGGTGGTGTTCCCATGTATTTGCTGCCCTTGTCCTTCTAGGTGGTAGAGTTTGTGGGTTTGGAAGATGCTGTTGAAGAAGCCTTGGTGCGTAGCTGCAGTGCATCTTGTAGATGGTACAGACTGCTGCCACTGTGCATCGGTGGTGGAGGGAGTTAATGTTTGTGGATGAGGTGCTGATCACCCAGATGGTGTCGAACTTCTAGAGTGTTGTTGGAGCTGCACTCATCTAGTCAAGTGGAGAGTATTCCATCACACTCCTGACTTGTGCTTTGGAAATCATGGAAATGCTTTGTGATAAAGGCATTTCACAATAATGTCAGTGAGGGAGTTGCAGGAAATCGTCATAAAAGCCCAACTGGTTCAATAATGTCCTTCAACAGGGTAAATGTGCTGTCCTGACCCAGTCTGGCCTTTGTCATTCCAGTCCCGCACCAACATGGCCAATTCTCAACTTCCCTCTGAAGTGTCCTAGGAAGACCCTCAATTGGATCAAGGCAGCCCATGTTTACCTTCTCAGGACAATAAATGCTGGCCTTTCAGCAGCACGTCCCAAAATGAATAATGAAAAAGAAAACTTCCCACCTAAACCTCTCCATCTCCCCCTCTTCCTTTTATAGCCTCCTTAAGAATAACCTTTTGACCAAGCATTTAGAGTGAGAGCCCTCTAAATCTCCCTTGTTTAGCTCAGCGTTCATTTTTGTCCAATTGCACTCTGTCACTTGACTGTTTCCAGTTCGAGGTGATATACCAATGCAGGCAACTCACTGGCTAAACCCACTGAGTTGGCATATATTGGAAGAGTCCAGAAATTCAGTCTTAATTGAAAACCATCCGAATCTCTTGTGGACAATAACTCATTTTCACTCTGGCCATCTCAAAAACACAACAGGATTTCTCAAACTGTGTAAAAATGTTGTAAAAACATGCAAGGTTAATGTTTGTTACCTTATTGTATAATGATGTTGGAACATGTTGGCCGAGGAATTGATCTGGTTATTTTAAACAAGTTAATTCCTCTTCCAGCTGCTACACAGAACATTGGTATGTGAGACCTTAACAAGTTTGTACAGAGTTCCATGTGTTTGGAAATTCATAAACACTGGTTAAGAGAGAAAAGCTCCCTTGAAGTTTGAATTACTTAAGAATATAGGAATTGATGGACAAGGATGGACCAAGCCCATCTAATTCACCTTATACCACCCTGGTAGTCACATGATACAATGATATTGGTGTATTGACTAATCGCAGTGATCAATCTCTGATCAATTAGACAGGAGGTGAGGAAACCCCTCGTGGTAGAGAGCTTTCAGAACTAGAAACCCATGGGATGTGGGCATCGCTGGCAAGGTCAGTATTTATTGCCCATCACAAGTGAGTGGCTTGCTTAGCCATTTCAGAGGGCATTTAAGAGTCAACCACATTGCTGTGGGTCTGGGGTCACATGTAGGTCAGACCAGGTAAGGATGGCAGATTTCCTTCCCGAAAAGGACGTTAGTGAACCAGGTGGGTTTTTATGACAATGATAGTAATAGTGCCATGAAACTGAGACTAGCGTTTAATTCCAGAACCTTTAATCAATTGAATGGTTTCATTTAATTGAATTCAATTAATTGAATTTATATTCCATCAGCTGCTGTGGCCCCAGGGCATCGCTCGTTCAGTACCATTACCACTACAACACCATCTCCCCACAAGCACTCTACACTCACCATCCGTCAGGTCTCAAATTACTCATATGTATCCACAAATACTATCTTCAGAGATCTGTTGAATTTGCATTTGAATGAATGAAGAAATACTAACTGCTCCCACTGTCTCCATAGATTCCTCGTTGGTGTGGGAATGGAGTCACATACAGGCCAGACAGGGTAAGGCTCAGCATGGTCCTTCCCTGAAAGGACATTAGGTAAACCATATGGGTTTTTACAATCGTCACAGCTTCATCACTTTTACTGACCCCAGAGTTTTTAAAAACGGATTTTAAATTCTTAAACTACAATGTTGGGATTTGAACTTTCATTTTCTGAATTACAAGTTAAATAACATAACCACTACATTACTGTGCTTATTAGCAGTTGCAGTGCTGTAGACAACACAGAGTCTGAAAGGTAACAGATGAAATAAGAGGAGCAGACGAGGACTTGTGTGTTCATTGGGAGGAAATTCCAGAGCCGAGGGTCCAGGCAGCTGAATGCATGGCCTCCAATGGTGGAATGATGGAAATCAGGATGCGCAAGAGGACAGAATTGGAAAAGTGCAGAGATTTCAAAGTCGAGAAGGAGAGGAGAGGCCTTGGAGGAATTTGAAATCAAGGATGAGGGTTTTAAAATTGAGGGGTCGTCAGCCAGAGGGAGATTCAGTCAAAGTCAGCAAGCACAGGGGAGATGGGTGAATGAGATGTGAAGGGAGTGTTAAGATAAGGGCAACAGAGTTTTGGATGAGCAAAGTTTTGATAGGGTGGAAGGTTGGCCAGGACAGCATTGGAAGACTCAAGTCTAGAAGTGAATGATTGCTCAGCTACTGCTGAAACAGAGATGAGATTTGGAGGAGAGTGATGTTACAGATGTAGAGGGAGACAGTCTAAGCGATGGTGCTGAGAAATCATCAGAAACTCAATTCAGAGTCAAATATAACACCAAGGTTGCAAATGGTCTCGCTCAACTTAAGACAGGATGGAAAGAGTGGACTGGGAACATAGCTTGTGGCAGGGACCGAAGACAATAGCTTCAGTCTTCCCAATATTTAGTTAGAGAACATTTCTGTTCATCTAATATTGGATGTTGTTCAAACAGTGTGACCAGAGACACACAGAGCAGGGTCATCAGCATATCTGTGGAGCCTGATGCTTTCAGATGATATTAACAAGAGGGTAGCATGTGGATGAGAAATGGAAGGGGGCCAAGAATAGATCTTTGGGGAACTCCATCATAAGAATATAAGAAATAGGAGGAGTAGGCCATTCAGCCCCTTGAGCCTGCTCTACCATTCAATAAGATCATGGCTGATCTGATTGTGGCCTTAACTCCACTTTCCTATTTGCTTCTCATAACCCTCAACTCCCTTGTCAATCAAAAGTCTGTCTAACTCAGCCTCGAATAAATTCAATGACCCAGCCTCCACTGCTCTCCGGGGAAAAGAATTCCAAAGATCAACAACCCTCAAAAGAAATTCCTCCTGTCCTCAGTCTCCATCAATGCTAAAGATCCCGTAACACTGCCAAACAGCAGGAGATTTTCCCAGTGTCCTGTCCAATGTTTCTCCCTCAACTAATAACACCAAAAAAATAAAAGATTCATTCATCTCATTACAGTTTCTGCACAAAATTGTCTACGTAACAGTTTCCGAGTTCCCGAGGCATCCATTACATACAAAGATCTTTGTACAATTAAGAGAGGAGATGTAGGATGTTCTTTAAATAAATTTAAAGCATGCCATTCTCCCTTCATTCACTCACTGGGGACAGTTCCAGAATCGTTTGGTTAAGCAGAATCCCACTGTACATCAATCACTAAGCTCGATAATTAGGAAATGATCCTGAGCTCATGCACATTATGATGAGAAGTTCATCCTGTAGCAGTTTGTTGGGCTCTCTGAAGATGTACAGGCTGGATGCAGATTAGTGTACTTGCAGATTCAGTCTCATTCCACACTGGCACTTGCTGTTTAACTGCTGCTCCGTGCCTTTACACTGAACATCTAAACAAAGCCTCCGACAATCCCAGGCAGTATCACTAAACACGGGCAAGGACAGAGGAATGCAAGAGGGGAAGGGCTGGTATTTTGAAGGTAAATGTAGACTAGAAAGGTGTTGTTTCATTTGGTTCCACTCCTCATAAGACATGCACCATTAGCAATATTTGCACTGTTAGCTGTAGCTCACTGGCGAGCAAGTCACGAAGTTCTGGTTTCAAGTCCCACTTCAGAGCTTGAGCACAAAAATCCAGGCTGATATTCCAGTGTAGTACTGAGGGAGTGCTACACTGTTGGAGGTGCAGTCTTTTGAATAAGATGTTCTATCTAACCTCTCAGGTGGATACAAAAGATCCCACGGCACGATTTTGAAGAACAGGGTAGTTATCGCCAGTGTCCCAGCCAATATTTATCTCTGAAAGTCAGTAGATTATCCAGTCATAATCACATTGCTGTTTGTGGGAGCTTACTGTGCGCATAATGGCTGCTGACATTAGGACAGCGACTACACTTCAAAAAGTACTTCCTTGGCTGTAAAGAGCTTTGAGAAGTCCAGTGGTCGTGAAAGGTGCTGAAGGATTGGAGGCGCCGCTCCATCGGCACCCTCCATCAGCTCTCGAGGGGCAAATCCCTGGGGCTGGACGGGCTGACCGTGGAGTTCCTCAGGGCGTTCTGGGATGTCCTCGGGGTCGATTACGCGCAGGTTCTGGGGGGAAAACCTGGCGACTGGGGAGATGCCCCTCTAATGGTGCAGAGCAGTCATCGTCCTGTTACCGAAGAGGGGCGATTTCCACCTGCTTAAGAACTGGAGTCCGGTCTCCCTCCTCAGCACAGATTATAAGATCTTTGCCGGTGCTATGTCTATCTGACTGGGCTCCGTGCTGGCCCACATGATCCACCCCGACCAGTCAGACATGGTCCTGGGCCGGTCAATCCAGGGCAACATCCACCTGGTCCGGGACCTGATCCATCTTTCCCAGAGGACTGGTCTGTCGGTCACCTTTCTCTCCCTCGATCAGAAGAAGGCGTTCGACAGTGTGGATCGCGCATATCTTTTTCGGGACTCTCAGCGTGTTCGGACTCAAGCCGTATTTTGTAGCCTGGGTCCAACTTTTATACGCCGCCGCAGAGTGTCTGGTCAAAGTTAACGGGTCCTTGACGGCGCCCCTTCGCTTTGGGAGAGGAGCTAATGTCCAGCCACTTATTCCTGTGCCTGCTTCGTAGGAGGTTGACGGGTTTGGCTCTGCGCGGGCCGGGCATGCGGTTCGTCCTCTCAGCCTACGCCACTGACGTCATGATCACTGATCGGTGACTTGCGGAGGATGTGCGACTGCCAGCAGACCTTTTCTGCTGTGTACTCCACGAGGATTAATTGGGAGAAATGTTTGGAACTACTGGTGGGTCAGTACGCACCTCGCACCTCCTCTATCTGGGAGTCCACCTTAGCCCCGCTGAGGAAGCCTGGCCGGCAAACTGGCAGGAGTTGGAGGCGAAAGTCACCACTCGGCTGGGGCGCTGGACAGGACTGCTCCAAGTGCTTTCCTACAAGGGCCGAGCGCTGGTCATAAACCAACTGGTGGCCTCCATGCTGTGGTACCGGTTGGTCACTTTGGCCCCGCCCCCTGCATTCACCACCAAGATCCAGAAGAAACCCGTCGTTTTCTTCTGGGGCAAGAGGAAACACTGGGTCTCTGCCGCAGTCCTGAGTCTCCCGATCGAGGAGTGCAGCCAGTTGCTGGTGTGCATCCGCACCCAGGCTGCGACTCTCCGCCTTCGGACCCTGCAGAGATACCTGTACATCGAGCATCCTCCCAGATGGTGTGCGCTGGCAATGTATTTTGTCCACCAGAGGCATTGCATTCAAGACGACACACAGCTCCCGGCTGAGTCTGTTAGCCGCGCCTCTCTGAGGGAGTTGCCTGTCTTTTACCGGGATCTATTCATAGTCTGGAACATGGTCGCCTGCAATCAGGGCACCCCCTCGCCAGTGGAGAGCGCCTCGGCTGTCCGGGTGGCTGGCTCCGGGGACGGACCGACGGGCGGAGGGTCAGCCAAAGCTGTCGGGACTCCCCTCACTGCGGGTGACGGGAGTGAGCTGACCCCCGCTCGGCCAGAACTGCTCATCGGACCCAGGCCCCAAAACCCTCCTCGAGAGCCAGTCCCTCATAACCTGAACCGCCACTTGGAAATTCCCTCTGTGCCATTCCACACGGTGTGGAGGAGTTTCCTGTACAGGCTGCTCCTGCACACTCTCCACTTCCTCGCCCTAGTCAGCTGCCCGGACCCGCCATGGCGGTCTGTGTTGCCATCTGCTGGCGAGGGGAAACCCCGATGGAGGTCTCTCTACGCGAGAGTCCTCCCCCTTACATTGGGGATCTCGGGTGGAGGATGCTGCACAGGACAGTCCCATGTAATAGACTTTTAAGTAGGTTCACAGACTCCCAGGCTGCCTGCAATTTCTGCAGCCTGGATGAGTCCGTGTTCCACGTAGACATGGAGTGTGCGAGGTTGCAGCCCCTCTGGCTGCACTTCAGTCCCACGCTGCTGATCTTTGGGCACCCGGTGCGGAGGGGCGTGGGCCGGGAGGAGGATCTTCTTGTTGGTCTGCTCCTGGGTCTGGCCAAGTGGGAATTCACAGGTCCAGGCTGTGGGCCATCGGGGGGGGGTCTGTCCGCCCTGATTGCCTGCCCCTTTTCTGCGGTTACGTTTGCGCCTGGGCGTCCCTGGAGAAGGAGCATGCAGTGTCCGCCAGTACACTGGAGGCCTTCCACGGCCGATGGGCACAGCAGGGACTGGAGTGCATCATTGATGCCAAAAATGCTATTTTAATTTGAGTTTTTGTTTTATTTATTTGATTTTAATAAAGTTATTTATCTAAAATGTATATAAAAGTGGCCTGGGATATAAAGGCCACCTGAAAAACAAAACAAAACAGGGTTAGATACAGAGTAAAGCACAAAGAGAAGATTTTAAATTGAAATGTTGGGGAATCTGAGGTAGGACAATGTAGGCCAGCAAGGAGAAGATTAGATAAGTGAGCAGTACGTGATACAGGAAAGGATATTGGCAGCAGAGTATTGGGTACGCTGAAATTAAAAAGGAGGTTGGGAAACCAGCCAGAGTTCTTTGCTGGAAGCGAGTGTGTGTCATAACTGGGCCAGGAAAGGATCGGGCTTGGCTGTAATTATTCACTGTCTACATTTATGTGAAGACCAGATGAGATACCACAGGCAGTTTGATTTCCTTCGAATGGCATCCCAGCAAAAGCCAGCACCTTGGAGAGGAAAAGCTGCAGGAGGATGGTAAAGATCAAGAACCCCCATCTTTTGTGCCCATTTCTTATCCGGACTTTTCCATAATGAAAGAAAACTCTGCCAAAAAGAGATTTGATTGTCTGAAAGAAAATAATTCATAACATTAATTCAGAGTGATATTTCAGCCTGCAGCAATAAAAATGGACTTTGACAGGGTAGTCACACTGGCTGCCAGGAACTCTTGCGTGAAAATGGATCTGCTCCTGTGCTTGAGCGCTCAAGGCTGAGACTGCAGGTGCCAAGAAACACAAGACAGTTTACACTCCATTTAAAGCAGAAGAGCTACTGTTACAGTGAGGGCCCTGACTCCTGTATCAGGATTTCAAGTTGAACATTTAAATCGGAGCCTCAGAATCTTCCTTCCACTGAAAATATTCAGTGTAGGAGGTTTTCCAGGTGGTATTGGAAGTCTCTTACCCAGTTACATCATGAATGGCTGAGAGGAAAGCCAATGACACACAAATTCCCAGATACCCCCAGCAGAAATGTCAACTCTGCAGGATTGTCCTGGAGTCACCCAGTAATCACTTGGTCATTGCTGTGAACAGACACTCGAGAAAAATTATTGGGGCATTCAAAAAAAAAGTGTTATTTTCATTTTCTTTGAGCACTTTCAGTTAGTGGAGATTGGGGGAAGGAGGGAAAGGTGGCCATTTGACTGACGGTCAAGAATCATCCAATCAGGTAGCAAAGAGTCTTTTGGCTTTCCACTTGGTTGTGGACAGGCAGTGCAGTGTGTGGATGCACGTGTCGGTTGACCATTGGTGGAAGAGTGGGGGAGGAAGTGACGGAATCTCCAAAGTTGGCTAAGGTACTGGAGGACTAAGATTGCTAAATGTGGATTTTACACTGAATAACTGCAGTCTTGTTCGCATCCAATACCTGCACAGATTTTCCCTCAAGCCATGGACAAATTACAGCACAGAAGGAGGCCATTCAGCCCATCGTGCCTGCACCAACAGAAAAAACTAGCCGCCCAATCTAATCCCACCTTCCAGCACCTGGTCCATTGAGGAAGCGGGTGCCCAATAATGATCACAAAAAAGGGATCGTTGTTCCTCTAACCAGTTAATGCTGCAGTTGCAATTCTTCATCGTGCCTTGGCCACATGGAATTGATTAGAGGATTAACACTTGGAACAGGGCTCCTTGCTGTACCCATACTTGTTGCCAGTGGAATCGGAGCCTCCCTATTTGTGTTAAATAACAGCACCTGGTAAACTCATTCAGCTCACTGTAAGCAACATCAGCTGATGGAAAAAAAACTAATCGAGTCTGACACAAACTCTCTACTTGGAGAAAGACAGTGGAAGCTGGAGACATTTGAGATTTTCTCCCTCACCTCCCCCATTTTCTGGTCTGACATTTTAGCTTTAAAATTTATTTGTGGGATGTGGGCGTCACTGGCCAGGCCAGCATTTATTGCCCATCCCTAATTGCCCTTGAGAAGGTGGTGGTGAACTGCCTTCTTGAACCGCTGCAGTCCATGTGGGGTAGGTACACCCACAGTGCTGTTAGGAAGGGAGTTCCAGGATTTTGACCCAGCGACAGTGAAGGAACGGCGATACAGTTCCAAGTCAGGATGGTGTGTGACTTGGACGTGAACTTGCAGTTGGTGGTGTTCCCATGTATCTGCTGCCCATGTGCTTCTAGTTGGTAGAGGTCGCGGGTTTGGAAGGTGCTGTCGAAGGAGCCTTGTTGCATTGCTGCAGTGCGTCTTGTAGATGGTACAGATGTCTGGAAGGTAGGCCCAAAAGGGGGGGAAAAAAATCTATGGTCCACACAAACCTAGGCTGATAGGAGATTTTAATTTTCCCAACATTGACTGGGATTCACTTAGTGTTAGAGGTCCAGATGGAGCAGAATTTGTAAGGAGCATCCAGGAGGGTTTTCTAGAGCAGTATGTAAATAGTCCAACTCGGGAAGGGGCCATACTGGACCTGGTGTTGGGGAATGAGCCCGGCCAGGTGGTTGAAGTTTCAGTAGGGGACTACTTTGGGAATAGTGATCACAATTCCGTAAGTTTTAGAATACTCATGGACAAAGAAGAGAGTGGTCCCAAAGGAAGAGTGCTAAATTGGGGGAAGGCCAACTATACCAAAATTCGGCAGGAGCTGGGGAATGTAGATTGGAAGCAGCTGTTTGAAGATAAATCCACATTTGATATGTGGGAGGCTTTTAAAGAGAGGTTGATTAGCGTGCAGGAGAGACATGTTCCTGTGAAAATGAGGGATAGAAATGGCAAGATTAGGGAACCATGGATGACAGGTGAAATTGTGAGACTAGCTAAGAGGAAAAAGGAAGCATACATAAGGTCTAGGAGGCTGAAGAAAGACGAAGCTTTGAAAGAATATCGGGAATGTAGGACCAATCTGAAACGAGGAATTAAGAGGGCGAAAAGGGGTCATGAAATATCTTTAGCAAACAAGGTGAAGGAAAATCCCAAAGCCTTTTATTCATATATAAGGAGCAAGAGGGTAACTAGAGAAAGGATTGGCCCACTCAAGGACAAAGGAGGAAAGTTATGCGTGGAGTCAGAGAAAATGGGTGAGATTCTAAACGAGTACTTTGCATCGGTATTCACCGAGGAGAGGGACATGACGGATGTTGAGGTTAGGGACAGATGTTTGATTACTCTAGGTCAAGTCGGCATAAGGAGTGAGGATGTGTTGGGTATTCTAAAAGGCATTAAGGTGGACAAGTCCCCAGGTCCGGATGGGATCTATCCCAGGTTACTGAGGGAAGCGAGAGGGGAAATAGCTGGGGCCTTAACAGATATCTTTGCAGCATCCTTAAACACGGGTGAGGTCCCGGAGGACTGGAGAATTGCTAATGTTGTCCCCTTGTTTAAGAAGGGTAGCAGGGATAATCCAGGTAATTATAGACCGGTGAGCCTGATGTCAGTGGTAGGGAAGCTGCTGGAGAAGATACTGAGGGATAGGATCTATTCCCATTTGGAAGAAAATGGGCTTATCAGTGATAGGCAACATGGTTTTGTGCAGGGAAGGTCATGTCTTACCAACTTAATAGAATTCTTTGAGGAAGTCACAAAGTTGATTGATGAGGGAAGGGCTGTAGATGTCATATACATGGACTTCAGTAAGGCGTTTGATAAGGTTCCCCATGGTAGGCTGATGGAGAAAGTGAAGTCGCATGGGGTCCAGGGTGTACTAGCTGGATGGATAAAGAACTGGCTGGGCAACAGGAGACAGACAGTAGCAGTGGAAGGGAGTTTCTCAAAATGGAGACGTGTGACCAGTGGTGTTCCACAGGGATCCGTGCTGGGACCACTGTTGTTTGTGATATACATAAACGATTTGGAGGAAAGTATAGGTGGTCTGATTAGCAAGTTTGCAGACGACACTAAGATTGGTGGAGCAGCAGATAGTGAAGGGGACTGTCAGAGAATACAGCAGAATATAGATAGATTGGCGAGTTGGGCAGAAAAAAGGCAGATGGAGTTCAATCAGGGCAAATGCGAGGTGATGCATTTTGGAAGATCCAATTCAAGAGTGAATTATACAGTAAATGGAAAAGTCCTGGGGAAAATTGATGTACAGAGATACTTGGGTGTTCAGGTCCATTGTTCCCTGAAGGTGGCAACGCAGGTCAATAGAGTGGTCAAGAAGGCATACGGCATGCTTTCCTTCATCGGACGGGGTATTGAGTACAAGGGTTGGCAGGTCATGTTACAGTTGTATAGAACTTTGGTTCGGCCACATTTGGAATACTGCGTGCAGTTCTGGTCGCCACATTACCAAAAGGATGTAGATGCTTTGGAGAGGATGCAGAGGAGGTTCACCAGGATGTTGCCTGGTATGGAGGGCGCTAGCTATGAAGAGAGGTTGAGCAGATTAGGATTATTTTCATTAGAAAGACGGAGGTTGAGGGGGGACCTGATTGAGGTGTACAAAATCATGAGAGGTATAGACAGGGTGAATAGCAAGAAGCTTTTTCCCCAGAGTGGGGGATTCAATTACTAGGGGTCACGAGTTCAAAGTGCGAGGGGAAAAGTTTAGGGGGGATATGCGTGGAAAGTTCTTTACGCAGAGGGTGGTGGGTGCCTGGAACGCGTTGCCAGCGGAGGTGGTAGACGCGGGCACGATAGCGTCTTTTAAGATGTATCTGGACAGATACATGAATGGGCAGGAAGCAAAGAGATACAGACCCTAAGAAAATAGGCGACATGTTTAGATAGAGGATCTGGATCGGCGCAGGCTTGGAGGGCCGAAGGGCCTGTTCCTGTGCTGTAATTTTCTTTGTTCTTTGGATCAGCAGTGGGCCACCTACAGTATCCTTCAGCCACCCAAACATATTTTGGGGGTGGGGGGGGAGATGGTGAGAAAAAGCAATAATTAAACCTCTATCCAGTGACTCCTTCTGGAATGTGCATTAGTGGGATACTGGAGTAGGGCAGATTGAGCATCTTGACCATGTGGAGGACTGTCAGTAAATCCAGAACCATATTCAGACAGTGTTGAAGGAGAAGACAAAGGGTGAGGGGTTTAATTCACACGAAAGCTCTCCATGGGTTACATCAAGTGTTAACAATTCTGGTTAATTCATCAGACAGATAATCTGGGCAATAGAAACCGAAGGAGGAAATACCAGAGTATTTGAACATCAGTATTTCCAATAGTTTGAATACATTTTTCAGATTAACCCTTTCACTGGCTTACAGAACATTAGATCGCAAATTGATTTTTCCTATTTCCATCACAGACCTCCTGCTGCCTCTGAACCTTTACATTAAAATGTGAAACCATTTTCTATTCAAACATAAATTGGTCTTTTGTTTTGTATGTTTGTCCAACTGACAAAACCAATCCTGCTTATCTAACAGTTACTGGAAATGAATCCTTTATTATATTAGCTTTACAAAGGGGAACTCTGAGGGGTGACGAAAGAAAGAGTGTTTTCAAATGAAGGGATTTGTTGCAGTAAATGCAGAGAAGTCGTTTCCACTAGTGGGGAAGTCAAAAATTATGGGACAAATATCGATCCAATAAGGAATTCAGGAGAAAAGTCTTTACCTCGAGAGCAGGGAGAATTGGAACTCACTACTACACGGTGTAGTGGAGGACAGTAGCATGGATGCATTTAAGGGGGAAGCCAGACAAACCCATGAGAATGGAATGGAAATATATGCTGATAGATGAAGTAGGATAGAGGAGGTATCGATGGAACACAAACACCAAATGGTCTGTTTTTATGCTGTAAAAGCTTTGTAATTAAGGCAGGATACATGCAGACTGGCTGCAAATGAATCAAGTGTTCCATGCTGCCACCGGGGGCTTGGCTCAAAACCTTTGCAGAATCCCTTGGTCTTTGGCCTCTTGCACTGACCTCCCCACCTGCCTTCACCCAACCACCGATGGTTGTACCTTCAGCTGCCTAGGTCCCACTTTCTGGTATTTTTTTCTTTAAACCTCTTCCACTTCATCCTCCTCATCGACCTTCTTTCAAACTCAGTTCTTCGACAAAAATGTAGGTCTCTCCTTTTCTTCTTCTTTCCTCCAGCCCTCCTGCAAAGTACCTTGGGAGTATTTTATCATGTTAAAGCTGCTATATAAATGCAAGTTATTGCTGTTACGCTTGATGTCCATTTTCGTCTATGAAGCTCCTTGGGATATGTTTTTCTGAAATGGAATTTGTTGATTTGAGGAGATGAGGCATCGGACGCAACTTTCTCAGTAACAAGGGCAAAAGGTTTCAGTTGATAAGCCGACTGCTCAGTGATATTGACCTACATCAACTGGGAAAGTGCCAGTCTGAACCACCACTGCCTCCCACAAAGCCATCCTGACGTAGCTGATCTCACTCAGGGCAGCTACAGCTGATCACACATCTGGATTAGGGAGAGGAAAGAGTTAAAGAAAACAGCTGCTGATCACATCAACTAGAAAAAAAAAAAGTTAGGCCTCAACTGGAGTATTGTGGGCCAATTCTGGGCAGCACATTTTAGGAAGGATGTCAAAGCCTTGGAGAGGGTGCAGAGGAGATTTACTAGAACGGTTCCAGGAATGAGGAACTTCAGTCATGTGGAGGGATTAGAGAAACTGGGGTTGTTCTCCGAACAGTAGAGGAGGGGAGATTTGATTGAGGTGTTCAAAATCGTGAAGGATTTTGATAGGGTAAATGAGAACCTGTTTTCACTGGCAAGTGTGTCAGTAAACGGAGGACATAGGTACTAAAAAAAAAAAACAGGTACTTTGTAAAAGTACCAGGGGCAATTGAGAATTTGTGCTGTGATCCAGAATTCACTGTCTGAAAGGGCGGAGGAAGCCGATTCAATAGTAACTTTCTAAAAAGGGAATTGGATAAATACTTGGAGAAACAATTGCAGGTCTGGTGAAAGAGTGAGACTAATTGGATAGCTTTTTTTTTAATAAAAGGAGCCAGCAGTAACACAATGGGCTGAATGGTTTCATTCTGTGCTGCAAGATTCTACAGTGTGCACGTAAAGGGTGTTGGGTGAGGGCAGAATTCAAGTTGAGATGTAATATGTACCGTGAGACACTCACGCAAGTGCAGCAACTGAAACTAGAAGAACTCATCCTGAAGAGTTATTTATAAAAATTGACTTTTAACAATGGACGATGCATTTCAAAATGGCCACCAAATTGCATATTCAAACTGTCTGCTGTCTGGAGAGGATACATTCAAAACTAAGAGCTGTCAATTTCACCCAACAAGAAACATTTTTGAATTGAATGGATTCTTCTGAAACAAATAAAAGTAGTGAAACAGCCACATCCTGGGCCACTGTCGGTCACCTCAGGGAAGATCCAGGTCTCCCAGAGGCAAAAAGGTGTGAAACCATTTATGACCTTAAAAAGGTAACTCTTTGGAGAGAGGAGAGGGGGAGACCCAGGAAGAAGCATCACCAAAAGTTTGTTCAGTTGCGAGCTGGGAGAAAAATCCAACAAGCCAAGAAGGAAAACGCCCTGCTGTGAATTCGATTTTCAACTTGTCCAATCGAGAATTGGAAGTGATCCTCGTTCTTCAAACTGAACTTTCAACCGAGAGAGAGAAATCTACAAACACCTCAGGCCTGCAACCAAAGCGAATTTCACATCCAGGAGAATTCAACAGGTTTACTGTGAACCCCGAAACATACTTCACATAAAACCGCTTACCCCCCTTCCTCTCTACCTGCACCTTCGTGTGTGGGTATAGTTGCGACAATTAAGATAGATATATTGTTCAATGATCAATATTCTCTTTTAAACCAACAAGAAACCCTGTCACTGACTGTTTATTTGACACAAAGGGGTTAAAACCCCAATAACAAAAAAAAAAACTCTTGCTGCGATCAGGTGTCAGTTGAATAGTGGGAACACCCACACCCCTCACCATGTGGTTGTTAAAAACTGATTCAACTGACTATTGAAGCAAGGCCAATAGGGGCAAAGAAATAAGCAGTTTCCTAGAAGCTGTGGAACATTGCCCAGCACAGATCAACATCCCGAGGATTGTGTCACGAGAGCCCATTTAGACTGCCTAGATAATCTAACCTTCCTCTCAAACTCAAGCATTCCCCAAAACAAGGTTCCTTCCCTTTGACATCGCACACTCGTCACCCTTTCGAACAGCACTGTGGGTGTACCTACACCACACTGTCTCGAGTGGGTCAAGAAGCAGCTCAACAACATAAAAGAACAATTACAGATGGGCAACTTAGCCAGTGCTGCACACATCCCATGAAAAGAATATAAAAAACAGTTTATTTATCAAGGGGTTTATTAAATACAGGGTGTTTCTAAAAGTCCTTGTACAACTTTTTAATGTCCAATTTGCCAATTATATGTTTGGGCTATTGAGAAGTGTATTGAGATTAGTCAAACCCATTTCACATGGGGTCCTTTAAAATTAGGCAAATGGGGGAAGGGGTTTCTTGCCTGCACATTTCACCTTGTGGTTTTCCTGTCTATAAAACATGAATGAAAGGTGAAGGGGCAAGGAAAAACTACAAAAGTACAGTGAATGTCACCAGCAGAAAATCCCAGCCATAACATTCATACAATCATTCTGGCCTTGGTTAACAGTCCAGATACCCAAGGGGAAAGGTCAGCATCTAACCCCACTGTTAATTTAATTGTGCCAAAAAAAGTGTGCTGGTGTCATCTTGTAGAGAGATGATCGGTCAAGGACCACGGCACAAGACTGGAAAGACTGGGAGACACACTCGGTTCATTTTAGCCAAACTCACTGAGAAACTGATGGAATGGGATTGGCCACTCATTTTTTTTTTTACTTTCATTTGAGTAAAGGTTTTACTCAAAAGGAGGGAAAAGATTAGGGAAGGCAAATGTGACACCTTATTCAAGTAAGGATACTAGGACATTCCGAGTAACTACAGTCAGTTTAACTTCAGTGGTGGGCAAGATTTTAAAACACTAACCAGGAAAAGAATCAGACACTTGGAGAGGTTAGAGATAATAAGGGATAGCCAACACCGATTTGTAAAAGGCAGAGTGTTACATTAATCTAATTGAATTGGTGATGTGAAGAACATTCTTTTTTATTTAAAAAAAAATGCAACGAGCAGTAATGACCTGGAACACTCAGCCCACAAGGATGGTGGAAGCAGACATGATCAACAATTTCACAAGGAAATTAGATGGGCACTTGCACGACTATAGAGCTAGAGCAGATTAACGGAACTGACTTGATTACATACGAATTAGGAGGAGTAGGCCACTTGGCCCCTCGAGCCGGCTCCACCATTCAAGAGCATGGCTGATCTGATTGTAACTTCAACTCCACATTCCCACCTGCTCCTAACAACCTTCCACCCCCTTGGCTTATCAAGAATCTATCTACCTCTGCCTTAAAAATATTCAAAGACTCTGCTTCCACCGCCTTTTGAGGAAGAGAATTCCAAAGACTCACAACTCTCAAAAAAATTTCTCCTCATCTCTGTCTTAAATGGGCAATGATCCCTTATTTTTAAACAGTGACCCCTAGTTCTAGATTCTCCCACAAGGGGAAATATCCTTTCCACATCCATCCTGTCAAGAACCCTCAGGATCTTTTATGTTTCAATCAGGTCACCTCTTACTCTTCTAAATTCCAGTGGATACAAGCCCAGCCTGTCCAATCTTTCCTCGTAAGACAGCCCGCCCATTCCAGACATTAGTCTCGTAAACCTTCTCTGAACTGCTTCCAATGCATTTACATCCTTCCTTAAATAAAGAGACCAGTACTGTACACAGTACTCCAGATGTGGTCTCACCAATGCCCAGTATAACTGAAGCATAATCTCCCTACTTTTGTATTCAATTCCCCTCACAATAAACAATAATATTCTATTAGCTTTCCTAAATACTTGCTGAACCTGCATACTAACCTTTTGTGATTCATGCACCAGGACACCCAGATCCCTCTGCAATCTCAGAGCTCTGTAATCTCTCAGCATTTAGATACTATGCTTCTTATTTATTCTTCCTGCCAAAATGGACAATTTCCCACTTTCCCACATTATACTCCATTTACCAGGTCTTTTCCCACTCACTTAACCTATCTATATCCCTTTGTAGCCCCCTTATGTCCTCTTCTTTGCGTCATCAGCAAATTTAGCATCCATACCTTCGGTCCCTTCATCGAGGTCACTTATATAAATTGTAAAAAGCTGAGGCCCTAGCATTGATCCCTGTCGCACACCACTCGTTACATCTTGCCAACCAGAAAATGACCCATTTATGCATATTTGGTTTCCTGTTAGCTAACCAATCTTCTATCCATGCCAATATGTTACCTCTTACACCATGAGCTTTTATTTTCTGCAATAACCTTTGATGTGGCACCTTATCAAATGCCTTTTGGAAATCTAAGTACAATACATCCACTGGTTCCCCTTTATTCACAGCACATGTAACTCCCTCAAAGAACTCCAATAAATTGGTTAAACATGATTTCCCTTTCACCAAACCATGTTGACTCTGCCTGGTTACTTTGAATTTTTCTAAATGTTCTGCTATAACATCTTTAATAATAGCTTCTAACATTTTCTCTGACAGATGTTAAGCTAACTGACCTGTAGTTTCCTACTTTCTGTCTCCCTCTCTTTTTGAATAAAGGAGTTACATTGACTATTTTCCAATATAATGGAACCTTTCTCAAATCTAGGGAATTTTGGAAAATTAAAACTAATGCATCAACTATCTCACTAGCCACTTCTTTTAACACCCAAGGATGAAGTCCATCAGGACCCAGGGACTTGTCAGTCCGCAGCTCCAACAATTTGTTCAGTACCACTTCCCTGGTGATTGTAATTTTCTTGCGTTCCTCCCTCCCTTCCATTTCCTGACTTACAGCTATTTCTGGAATGTTACTGTATCCTCAATAGTGAAGACCGATGCAAAATATCTGTTCAATTCATCTGTCATCTCCTTATTTTCTATTAATTCCTGACTCACTTTCTATCGGACCAACACTCACTTCATTAACTCTTTTTAATATATCTATTGAAACTCCACTGTTTATATTCTGTCAAATCTGCTGACCTGCCACACACCTTTCTACAATGATACGCTTTTTCTTTAAGTTTGATAATGTCTTTAACTTTTGATTGCTGTACAGAGAGCAGACACAGACTTGATGGGCTGAATGGTCCCCTTCTGTGCCTCCATGACTCCAGGTGAGGAGTTCCAAAGTTTTGCGGTTGAAACACGAGTTTGAGTAGGGGATGGAGCAATGAGTCTGAATGTCAAAGCTAAGGGCGCAGGAAGTGGGGTGGAGGGGGGGGGGGGGGGGGGCGCGGAAGAGCTTGTAGGAAGTTCAGGAGGAACAGGAGGGAACAGTCCTGAAGGGCAATAAAATAGACACAGGTTTGTGAACAGAATTTCTAATTTGCAAATCTGTGAACAGCAACAGCCCTTCAATAGAGTAAATGGAGAGTTGGTTAATAAATTACACAATGTGCTCCAATCTTTCAAATTGTTTAGGATTTCTTTTCACGCTTTTTGGCAGAGAAAAGAGGTGACTTTGTGCAATTCCAGATAGGTCTCAGCTTGCTTGCAATTTATAAGCATGATTCACAGGTTACACAAGATTAACTCTTGTCATTTATGGAAAGTCACTTATAGATCACCCCACTATCTATCATGGAGAGGTAGATCAGCCTGGCTTAACACTTTCTTCATAGTCAGAAGATCTTGGGTTCAAGTCCCACTCCAGACTGGAGGGAGTGCTGCACCGTTAAGGTGCCATATTTCAGATGAAACATTAAACGGAGGCCCTCGAGTGGATGTAAAAAAAAAACCCTTGGCACAACCTGAAGAGTGAGGGGGGGTTCTCCTAGTCAATATTTATTTCTCAACCAACGTCTAAAACACATGATCATGGCCAATTATTTCATTGTTGCTTGTGGGAGCTTGCTAGTCACACATTTGTTGCTGTGTTTTCTATATTTCAAACAGTGACTACATTTCTGAAGTAAGTTATTGGCTGAGGTCATGAAAAGTATTTGTAACGAACTGCCATTTATACAAGACTCAGGTCAGGAGGAGAGTGAAAACTCACCACATACCTGGATTGGTGCAGCCAAAACACTGAAGAAGCTCAATACTATCCAGGACAATGTGGTTTTCTTGATCAGTGACCCCCTGCCACCCCGCCCCAACCATTGGACTCAGTATCTAGCCCCTTCATCACCAGAACTCTGTAGCTGTAGTGCTTACAATGTTCAGGATGCACTGCAGCAACTCACCAAGGCCACTTCAACAGCATGTTGCTCCCCTTGAGGACCCTACCACTGAAAGGACAAGAGCAGACAAGACTTAGACTTACGTTGTCCCATTCTTTCACTGTTGCCGGATCAGTGCGGCACAGTGGCGCAGTGGTTAGCACCGCAGCCTCACAACTCCAGGGACCCGGGTTCCATTCTAGGTACTGCCTGTGCGGAGTTTGCAAGTTCTCCCTGTGACCACGTGGGTTTCGTCCGGGTGCTCCGGTTTCCTCCCACAGCCAAAGACTTGCAGGTTTATAGGTAAATTAGCCATTGTAAATTGCCCCTAGTGTAGGTAGGTGGTAGGGAATATGGGATTACTGTAGGGTTAGTATAAATGGGTGGTTGTTGGTCGGCACAGACTCGGTGGGCCGAAGGGCCTTTTTCAGTGCTGTATCTCCAAGTAAAAAAACTAAGTACCCCAGAATTCCCCATCAAATACCATCACCAGACAACTGCAGCAGTTCAGGGAGAAGACCCATCACCACCTTCTCAGGAATGCACAATAAAAGTCAGTCAGCTCGTCCACAGCTGAAGCACAACTTTTTAAAATTAGGTCACATTTTTTTTTAAAACTGTGATTGGGGAGGGTCATACATGTAAATCATATCTTCCCTTAGAAGCTACTGAGCAAGCAATTTCAGCAGGCAGGGGGTCACCACTGTTATGCCAGAATGAACAAAACACTCAAATTGACGTGGCAGTCACGAGCTACTGTAATTTGCAGGCCCTCTGGAAAAAGGTTAAAAATAACAAAAGCAATAGGAGAGCGAGAAATCTGGGAATATAATTACCACAACGTTTACACCTATCAGGGAGCCATCTAGTGGTCTGTTAATAATATGCAAGGACCATAGACATCAACGACCTTGATACCAGTACATGGATCGTCAATAGAAACCCTCTCTCCAAACCATCATCGCAAAGTTGGAGCCAACCCAGCTGCAGCAGTGGGGGCAGGGGAAAGAAATTTAAAAAATTAGCAGCACCGGCTGGGACAGTGGTGGCAAGACAGAACAGCCCTTGAGTGAAGGTGTCTCAAGAATGAGATGATAGTTGATCAAAATACACTTGTTAAAAAAAGGAGAGGAAAAAAAAGCACTAGCTATGAACAGCAGCAGACCAGGACAGTAGGAATTTGAAATGATAGATTTTTTTGTAATGTGCACTTACATCCTCGCAGGGAATCAGGGTATTTTTTTAAAGAACACCAGAGAAAGAAAAAAAATACTTACATTTATGTAGAACTTTGACAACGTCAAGATGTTGTAAAGCACATTGCAGCCAATGAAACTCTTCTGAAGTCATTGCTGTAATAGTAAGTGGTTTAGCATGTCTTCACCAATGTTATCTCCAAGATGCACGTGTGTGTGGCCACAGAGGAAATCAGGAAAGTACCATGCATCAAAATAAACAAAGGGGCAATGTAGCTAAGCAAACTCCAACCGCAAGTGTGAATGACTGGAGAGAGTGCAGTTGTGATTGGAACAGTAGAGAGCGCGAGAAAGGTGGAAACTGACTGGAGAAGCAGCAAATGTTGGCAAGTTGGTTGAGAGACTCAAGAGTGCCCCCCCAACCAGCAACTCTCAACGGTCCAATACTCAAACTTAAGCTAAATTTAGATTTAGATTTAGAGATACAGCACTGAAACAGGCCCTTCGGCCCACCGAGTCTGTGCCGACCATTAACCACCCATTTATACTAATCCTACACTAATCCCATATTTCTACCACATCCTTACCTGTCCCTATATTCCCCTACCACCTACCTATACTAGTGGCAATTTATAATGGCCAATTCACCTATCAACCTGCAAGTCTTTTGGCTGTGGGAGGAAACCGGAGCACCTGGAGGAAACCCACGCAGACACAGGGAGAACTTGCAAACTCCACACAAGCAGGACCCAGAATTGAACCCAGGTCGCTGGAGCTGTGAGGCTGCGGTGCTAACCACTGCGCCACTGTGCTGCCCAGAAATAGCCCAGAAAGTCTGCCCAGCAACTAAAGGTTAAAAAAAACCAATGGGAGTGGCCCGCCATGGTCAGATAAACACAAGAGCATTGGGTGAAGTTGATTAATTGATAAGAGTACAAGGATCTAATTCATTGAGGGGCCCATTTCTGATGAAAATTGTTATTGATCATACACATGGAGCACAATGAATAACTAACTTTAGCATTGACTGAGCCACATACACCAGCCTGGAAACTGCAGGTTAATTGAAGCTGTCTACGTTAATAGACAATGAATTAGACACCATGAGTGTTGCATTTCATTGCTTGGTGAGATGAATGGGTCTTTAAAAGGTTGTTTATGATCTGAGCCCAGACTTTCAAGCCATGGATATCCTGCCCCATCCTTTCGCATTTCATCTACTCTCCTGAAAGTAGAAGATCTTGGGTCTGGAATGAGGGCTTAACTGTCCAGGTGTGAGGTGTGTGAGGAGAGATAGAATGGGACCAGCGAGAGGAGGGCAAATATGTGACATGTGAAATGAGAAAGGGATGAGTAAGAGGAGGGGTAGATTGGGACATGAGAGAGTAGGAGTATAATGTGACCACAGAGAAGAAATGGATCGAGCCCAGCAAGAGGTGAAGGTGGGATCTTTTGAGGAGATGGAGAATAGGACCAGTGGAAGGAAAGTGGCCATACATTGAAATGAATAGGCCACTGGCAACTTTGTAAAAGTTCAGTGACTTTTAAAATGGACAAGATAGTAGTGTTCAGAGGAGCTTGTAGCCTGGCTTGTGCAAAGAAAATTGAGAGAGAGAACACTGACCTTTACCCTTGGGCATGGGTTCAAATCCAGCTCCGATCACAGTGGAAAGATTCCAAGCAAAGAGAATTTTGCCCAGTCTAAAAGCAAATAGATTCTCTACTGCCATATACCATGCACCACCCACCCCCGCCCATCACCACCTCACCCCTGACTTTCCCAGCACTAGATTCAACATAGAATCATAGGAAGTTTTGGGCACAGAAAGAGGCCACTTTGCCCATTGTATCTGTGCCAGCTGAAAAACGATCCACCTATTCTAATCACACCTTCCAGCATTTAACTCACTAACTTAGCAACTGGACAAACCCAAAGGAGTTCTTACATCATCATTGTAGGAAGCCCGTTACTGAGGGAAATGGATTTCAGCTGCAGCCTCATAAAACCATGTGTGCACAAACACGCCTCTAAATCCATAGTATGGAAATAATCAGGCAGATCTCCAGCTCGATTCCCAGCCGATGAACAGTTAGTTAATCTGGGACAGATGGCAGTGGGGGGCGGGAGGGGGGGGGGAAGAGGAGACAGAGAGAAGTGGGTATTGTTCAACATTGAGCCTTCTCCAAACTGCAAGAAACTTTCATCTCTGAAGCACTTTAGGAACTTACCTGCTCTTTAATGGAATTGAAATATTATTGACCGAGCA
The DNA here is from genome assembly GCF_036365525.1 of Heterodontus francisci. NCBI lineage: Eukaryota > Metazoa > Chordata > Chondrichthyes > Heterodontiformes > Heterodontidae > Heterodontus > Heterodontus francisci. The sequence continues at coordinate 80,118 of NW_027140474.1, read as the reverse complement.
GCAGAGTAGGAGTAAATGAATTAACAGGATGAGACTCGTGGTGTCCCATAGGCAGCAGTGTTGGGGCCTCAGCTAATATTTATTAATGGCTTAGATAATGGAATATAAAGACATATATCCAAGTTTGTCAAATGACACAAAGCTAGGCAATGTAGGTGGAAGCTTAAAATTAAAGATATTAAAAGTTAATGAGATCCATTTGCTACAATTTTGTCCAATGGAGGCAAGTGTGAGGTCATCCACTTTGGACATTAAAAAAAAGGTTAGATCAGAGTACTTTCTAAATGATGAAAAAGCAAAAAAGAGATGGACGTCCAAAGACATTTGAATACAATGAGGTAGAAGTCATGCTTCAGCTGTATAAAGCCTTGGTTAGACCACATCTGGAATATTGATAGCAGTTCTGGGCAACACACCTTTGGAAGAAGATATTGGCTTTGAAGTGAGTGCCGGATATATTTAGCAGAAATGAAGCCTGGACTCCAAGAAAGAAAGGAGAGAGCGAGGAGAGAAAGAAAAAAAGAAAATTTATTGCTGCTGGTTGGAGAGTCTAGGTTTAGGGGGCATAGCTTAAAAAGTAGGGCCAGCCTGGTCAGGAGTGAACATTCTTACACGCAAAAGGGTGGGCTAGAAGTTTGGAACTCACTTCCTCAAATAGCAATTGATGCAAGGTAATCGTTCAATTTTAAAATTTGAGATTGGTTAACAAAAATCTATAATCTATCCAAAAGGTATTAAAGGGTATGGAGTTAGGTCACAGATCAGCCATCTCATTCCAGCCTCTTCTGTTGTTGAGGTTTAATGGCCTACTCCCGCTTCTATTTTTTTCCCCCAAATAGTTACATGGGAGTTTTCCATCTACCAGAGAGGACCTCAGTTTAATATCTCATCCAAAAGACAACATCTCAGACAGTGTGGCACTAAAGTGTCGCCCAATTAGGAATTCTGGGGTCAGGCTTGGGCCCGCTACCTTCTAACTCAGAAGCATGAGTGAGCCAAGGCATGTATGAGCATCAGGCAAGGATAGGATCAGGATTGGCTGTGATGCTCTTTGTGGTCAAATAGCGTGATGTTCCCATTTGAGATTGTTACAGGAAGGTGGGGAACTGTACTTTAAACAAAGACCCACCTACAGCCAGATAATCACTCAGTACATTCCTCTGAACTCATCACTTTGTTTGGTGATAGAAACTAGTTGGCCACAACCCCTGGCAGTCACTGCTCTGGATTTTCCAGTTTTCTGCCAAGGGAGGACATCTTGATGTCGTCAGAAGGCTTGTATGCTCCTGTGGCCCAGAGAGTTTTGCTGCCAGGGAATACAACTCCTGGTAGGATCACCCAAGCCAGACTAATGGCAGTGCATAGTCCTCCTGGTAGGAGGTGGAGAGTCAGGCCAATGACAATCCTGGTTACAAAAACAATCCAGAAACACCACAAGTCCATCACAAACCAGCAATATTAACATCCAGCGTAGAGAACCACAATCAGCTGGATGTGAGGGAGATGATGCGACAGACGGACGTTCCCTCATGTGCTAATGGTTCAGAACTTTAGCCGTGCCCATTAAACTGTGGAAGAGAATGGCTGTTGTGGCCCAGTGACAAGGAGATTGCCTCCTCAACCACCTCACGTCTTCAGGGGCTCTGAAGCCTTCTCACCCTCCTTTGTGGAGCTCTGCCTCACTTACCATTCTGGGGAGGGCCAGTGGCACCAGTAACAATGGATGAGCAGCACACAAAAATCTAATTTCAGGAAGATCAAGGGCTTAATGAAGAGTAATTGGTGGAGGAGAGAAAATGACCCAGTGAATGGTGATCTCATTACTTAAGGCAAGCAGCTGCTTTTCCTTGGGAATGTGGGCGTCGCTGGCAATGCCAGGATTCATTACCCATCCCAAGAAGGTGGTTGTGTGCCGATAGTCCTGTTATTCTTTGTAATGATGATACAATGGAGCGTCTTACTGGGCCCACTTCGGAGCACAGATGATGTGTGACTGCAGTCACATCCAGGCACAGACTGGATAAAGGACAGCAGGTTTCCTTCCCTAAAGAGACATTAGTGAACTGGTTGGGTTTTAAAATGACAATTCAACACCTTTCATGGTCACTTTTACTGATCCCTGCTTTCTAATTTTAAACAGAATTCAAATTCTCAAACTGCAGTGGTGGGATTTGCACTTATTCTCCAACTTGCTAGTCCAGTAACATAACCACTGCTGCTCCCTTCGAGCTCCTGCTGTTTTACTGCTTAAAAAAACAGATGGAAACAACCAGGTCTTCACTATTCAAAGTGCCTTTTAACTTCTCAAAAATGTGGAACCAATCCCACATCTTTCCCTGAAAAAAATAGGTTGGAGCGTTATATTAAAAGACAAAGCTCAACGACATTTGATACACCAAGAAGCAAAGTCTCCCTGGAAATGAAGTCTGAATTTCCCCAAGTCATTCAACTGCAAGTGAGACTTTCAGCAGATGCACTTTACATTCGGTGACCAGTTCTCAGCATTTCACCAGCTCACTATCAGAAAGTAGTATTAACTTTCAGGTGTCCACATTTTAGAAGCAGACCTTTTCACACATGGGAAAACATCAAGTTAACTTTTAAACTGCTTTTCTTTTTAAACCAGACAGATCCAACTCCCCCTCATATGCCTGGGTCTCAAACATGAGCTTGGATTTTGGCCAGAGTTGATAGTTCATCCACAAGAGGCCACTGAATGCTGCAGGAAAGAGCTGAGCAACATTAACCCCTTCACGGCAGGTTTGGCTGTCTGGAGACTCTCAGCACAAAATGATCCAACTTGGCCAAGACCATACAGCAGGTGGTAGCAGATTGATCAGGTGAATAATGGGTAATCAATATCAGGGGTGTAGAACTGGCAGAAAATCTGATAATGCTCAGTTTACCCCCAGCCTGGATTTTCTCCACAATGCAGCCATTTCGGAATGTTCCAGCATTTAATTAGATCCCGCAACTCCATTTACCCACCTTTGCCCCACAACCCTCATCTCACAAAAATCTATTGATCTCAGTCTTTAACATGCCACATAATGGCTTGTCAGCAAAACGAAAGCCCATGGAATAAAAAAAAAAGACAGTGGCAGCTGGATACGAAGTTGGCTGAGTGTCAGGAAACAGAGCATGATGAACAGTTGTTTTTCCAGACTGGAGGATGGTATATAGTGGGGTTCCCCAGAAATCAGCCTTAGGACCCCTGCTTTGTTTTGGATCTAGATTAAATGACCTGGAATTGGGTGTGCAGAGCACAATTCCAAAATCTGCAGATGACAAAACTTGGAGGAACTGTGAGAAGGATAGTGATCAAACTTCAAAAGGACATTGACCGGCTGGTGGAATGGGCAAACACCTGGTAAATGAGATTTAATACAGGGAAGTGCGAACTGATCCAATTTGGTAGGAAGAATGAAGAGAGGCAATGCAAAATAAATGATACAATTCTAAAGGGGGTGCAGGAGCAGTGGGACCTGTGGGTATATGTGCACAATTGTTGAAGGCGGCAGGGTAGGTTGAGAAAGCAGTTAATAAAGCTTATGGGATCCTGGGCTTTATGAATACAGATGTAGAGTACAAAAGCAAGGAGGTTATGCTGAACATGTACAAAACCCTGGTTCATCCTCAACTGGAGTATTGCGTCCAATTTTGGGCACCACGTTTTAGGAAGGATGTGAAGGCATGAGAGAGGGTGCAGAACAGATTCACGAGAATGGTTCCAGGGATGAGGAACTTCAGTTATGTGGACAGGTTGGAGAAGCTGGGGTTTTTAGTTTTAGTTTAGTTTTAGAGATACAGCACTGAAACAGGCCCTTCGGCCCACCGAGTCTGTGCTGACCATCAACCACCCATTTATACTAATCCTACACTAATTCCATATTCCTACCACATCCCCACCTGTCCCTATATTTTCCCTACCACCTACCTATACTAGTGGCAATTGCTAATGGCCAATTTACCTATCAACCTGCAAGTCTTTGGCATGTGGGAGGAAACCGGAGCACCCGGTGGAAACCCACGCAGACACAGGGAGAACTTGCAAACTCCACACAGGCAGTACCCAGAATTGAACCCGGGTCGCTGGAGCTGTGAGGCTGCGGTGCTAACCACTGCGAAGAGGAGATTTTCAAAATCATGAGGGGCCCGGACAGAGTAGATAGAGAGAAACTGTTCCCATTGGCAGAAGGATTCAGAACCAGAGGACACTGATTTAAAAAGGTGATTGGCCGATGAAACAATGACAATATGAGGAAAAACTTTTTGGTTTAATGCAGTGAGTGGTTAGGATCCAGAATGAACTGCCAGAGAATGTGGCGGAGCCATGTTCAATTGAGGCCTTCAAAAGAGAATTGGATAATTAGATCTGGTGAAAAAATTTGCAGGGCTATGGGGAAAAAGGCAGGGGAGTGGAACTAGGAGAGCTGCTCTTCCTGAGAGCTGGCAAAGATACAATGGGCTGAATGGCCTCCTTCTGTGCTATAACCATTCGATGATTTAAAATTTCAAACATCCAGTCTTCTTCAGGCAGCAGGAAATAAAAAGCTCCACACTTTCACTACCCTTTGTGGGAAGGGCTCCTCATTTCACTCCTGAACAGCCTAGCTCTGACTTTAAAGCTGGACTCGTCCACATGAGGAAATAGTTTCTCTCCCATCTCCCCTACTAACTCCTTTAATCACCTTAAACCTCAAATTCAACTCACCCTCAACCTTCTACCTCAAGGGAATAGAAGCCAAGTCCGTGAAACTGGTCACCATCATTTAACCCCATAAAGCCCAGCATCATTCTGCTGAACCTGCACTGTCACCTCCTCGAAGGCTAGTACATCCTTCCTGAGGTGTGGTCCCTAAAACTAAATGTAGTATTTCAAATGGGTGACTGAAAAAGGCCCTGAACAACTGAAGCACCACTTCCTCCAATTGTATTCCTTTGAGATAAAGCTGAATAGAAGCAGGAGTAGACCATATGGCTCATTGACCCCACTCCACCATTCAATAGGATTATGGATTATCTTCAATTCAACTTCACTTTCCCACCCACTCGCCATATCCCCGAATTCAGAGAGAAAAAAAAAATCTGTCTATCCCAGCCTTAAATATATTCAATGATGGAGCATCCACAACCCTTTGACGTAGAGAATTCCAAAGGCAGAAGATGTTGGTATGGATCTTAATGAATACTTTGCATCTGTCTTCACAAAAGAGAGGAGAGGGGTGCGATGCAGATACTGTAGTCAAGGAAGAGGGGTGTGAAGTATTGGATATGATAAATATAGGGAAAGAGGAAGTATTACTGGAATGAGCATCCTTGAAAGTTGCTAAAATCACCAGGGTCGGATGAAATGTACCCCAGGCTGTTAAAAGCCAGAGAGAGGAAATAGAGGGTCTGACCATCATTTTCTGGCCCTCACTGGATACAGGTGTGGTGCTGGAGGACTGGAGAACTACTAACGTTGTATCTCTGTTTGCAAAGGGAGTGAGGCATAGACCAAATAATTACAGGCCAGTCAGTCTAACTTCAGTAGTGGGCAAATTATTGGAATCAACTCAGAGACAGGATAAACTGTCACTTAGAAAGGCACAGGTTAATCAAGGATAGTCAGCATAGATTTGTTAAGGGAAGATCTTGTCTGACCAACTTGATCGAATTTTTTGAAGTAGTAACAAGGAAGATAGATGAAGGTAGTGCAGTTGATGTGGTCTATATGGATTTTAGCAAGGCTTTTGACATGGCAGACTGGTTTAAAAAAAAAAAGCCCATGGGATCCAGGGAAATGTAGCAAGGTGGATACAAAAATTGGTTCAGTGGCAGGAAACAAAGGGTAATTGTTGACGGTTGTTTTAGCGACTGGAGGGCTGTTTCCAGTGGCGTTCCGCAGGGATCAGTACTGGGTCCCCTGCTTTTTGTGGTAATATATTAACAATTTGGACATAAATGTAGGGGGCATTATCAAGAAGGTCGCAGATGACACAAAGATTGACCGTGTGGTAGATAGTGAGGAGGATAGCTGTAGGCTGCAGGAAGATATTGATGGTCTGGTCAGATGGAAGTCAACCTGGAGAAGTGTGAGGTGATGTATTTGGGGAGGTCAAACAAGGCAAAGGAATACATGATTAATGGGAAAATACTGAGAAGTGTAGAGGAAGTGAGGGACCTTGGAGTGAATGTCGGTAGATCCCTGAAGGTAGTAGGACAGGTCGATAAGGTGGGTAAAAGGCATATGGAATCCTTTCCTTTATTAGCCGAGGTGTAGAATATAAGAGCAGGGAGGCTATGCTGGAACTATATAACTCATTGGTTAGGCTGTAACTTGAGTACTGTGTGCAGTTCTGGTCACCACATTACAGAAAGGATGTAATTGCACGAGAGAGGGTACAGAGGAGATTTACGAGGATGTTGCCAGGACTGGAAAATGCAGCTATGAGGAAAGATTGGATAGGCTGGGGTTGTTCTCCTTGGAACAGAGAAGGCTGAGGGGAGATCCGATTGAAATATACAAATTTTTGAGGGGCTTGGATAGAGTGGAGATGAAGGGCCTATTTACCTTAGCAGAGAGGTCAGTGACAAGGGAGCATAGATTTAACGTGATTGATAGAAAAATTAGAGGGGCGATGAGGAAATTTTTCACCCAGAGGATATTGGGAGTCTGGAACTCACTGCCTGAAAGGGCAGTAGAGGCAGGGACCCTCAACTCATTTAAAAAGTCTGGATATGCACCTCAAGTGCTGTAACCAGCAGGGCTACGGACCAAATGCTAGAAGGTGGGATTAGACTTGGTGGCTCATTTTTCGACTGGTGGAGATACAATGGGCCAAGTGGCCTCTTTCTGTGATTCTATTCTATGATTCACAACCCTTTGAGAGAAGTAATTTCTCCATATCTCAATCCTAAATGATCAGCCCCTTATCCGGAGATGATGCCTCCGTGTTTTAGATTCCCTAAGCAGTGGAAATAATTGCTAATGTTGACCCTATCCAGCCCCTTTAGAATCGTGTATGTTTTATTGGATCATAGGAAATAGGAGTCGGAGTAGACCATTCAAACAGATCATGGCTGATCATCTACCTCTACCATTCCCCCGCCCCTCCCCCATTATCCACATACCCCTTGATGTCATTAGTATCCAGCTATCTATTGATTTCTGTCTTGAACATGCTCAACAACTGAGCTTCCACAGCCCTCTGTGGTAGAGAATTCCATAGATTTACCACCCTGAGTGAAGAAACTCCTCTTCATCTCAGTCTTAAATGATCAGCCCTTTATTCTGGGACTGTGTGCCCTGGTTCTAGACTCACTAGCCAGAGGAAACATCCTATCCACATCTACCCGGTCATGCCCTGCAAGAATTTTGTAAATTTCAATGAGATCTCCTCTCATTCTTCAAAACTCTAGAGAATACAGATTCAGCTTCCTCAATCTATCCTCATAAGACAACCCCCTCATCCCAGGAACTAACCTAGTGAACCTTCGCTATACCACCTCCGATGAGAGTACACCCTTTCTGAAATGTGGAGACCAAAACTGCACAGTATTCCAGATGTGGTCTCACCAAAACCCTGTACAATTGTAGCAAAACTTACTTATTCCTGTACTCCAATCCCCTTGCAAAAAAGGCCAACATGCCATTTGCCTTCCTAATTGCTTGCTCTATCTGCATGTTAACTTTCTGCGTTCCTTGTACGAGCACATCCAAGTCTCTTTGAACATCAATACTTTACAAATTGCACACCTTTTAAAAAATATTCTGCTCTTCAATTCTTATGACCAAAGTGCATAATTCACACTTCCCTACATTATACTCCACCTGCTATCTCATTGTCCAATTGCTTAACCTGATCCTTGCGGCACTCCACTATTTACTGTTGCCAACTTGAAAATGTCCTGTTTATGCCCACTCTTTGCTTTCTATCTGTTAACTGATCCCCAATCTATGCTATTATATTCCCCCTCATCATACCTAGTAACCTTTAGTGTGGCACTTTATCGAATGCTTTTTGGAAGTCCAGGTATACTACATCTACTGGTTCCCCTTTATCTACCCTACTGGTTACATTCTCAAAACACTAATAAAATTTGTCAAACAGGATTTGCCTTTAGGAAAACCATGCTGACCTTTTCTGCTCATACTGTCCTTTTCCAAGTGCATTGTTAAGACTTCCTCAATTGATTCCAGCATTTTCCCCAATGACTAATGTTAGGTTAACTGGCTTGTAGTTCAGTTTTCTCTCCCCACTTTCTGGAAAAGCAGTGTAACATTTGCCAGCTTCCAATCTGATGGGACCATTCCCAAATCTAAGGAATTTTAGAAAATCAAAGCTAGCACATCCACTATATCGGCAACTATCTCTTTTAGAATCCCAGGATGTAGGCCAGCAGGTCCCAGGGATTTGTCAGATTTTAGTCCCTCAAGTTTCTCTACAGATATGCATTTCCTCACTTTTTTAGCCCCTAGATTACCATCTATTTCTGGTACGAAACTTGGGTCTTCTACCGTGAAGAAAGACAGAAAATATTTGTTCAATGCCTCTGCCATTTCCTCACTCCCCAAAATATTAACTCTTTCTCTCCATTGATGCTGACAGACCTGTTGACTATTTCCAGCTATTTCTGATCTCATTCCATGAACCTTTCTGGTTACTTTTCAAAATGCACTAGAATATGGCTGGTGTTTGTACAATTCCACCTTCAAGTAGGTGAGGGGGGGAGGAACTGGTCAAAACAAAAGAAAAAATGCTCCACGTTGGACAGGGACACTGTCCCTTTAACACCAAGCATAAACTCAATCACGGCATTTCTCCTGTAGCTGGCGAAGGGAGAACAGCATGTCAATGGTGGATCTCTCTGCTCGAAAGCCACACTGTGCCTCAGGGTAGACACGCTCAGCCAGCTTCTGGAGCCTGTTTAAGGCAACACGAGCAAGGACTTTCCCCACTATGCTGAACAGAGAGATTCCACGGTAGTTGTTGCAGTCACCGCGGTCACCCTTGTTCTTATAGAGGGTGATGTTATTGGCATCGCGCATGTCCTGTGGTACTGCTCCCTCATCCCAGCACAGGCAAAGCAGTTCATGTAGTGTGAAAGTATAGCAGGCTTGGCACTCTTGAAAATTTCAGGGGGAATGCAGTCTTTCCCAGGGGCTTTTCCACTGGCTACAGAATCAATGGCATCACTGAGTTCCGATTTTGTTGGCTGTACGTCCAGCTCATCCATGACTGGCAGAGACTGGGCTGCATTGAGGGTGGTCTCAGTGACAACATTTTTCCTGGAGTACAGTTCTAGATAGTGTTCCACCCAGCGGTCCATTTGCTTGCGTTGGTCAGTGATCATGTCCCCTGATTTAGATTTGAGGGGGGCAATCTTCTTGATGGTTGGCCCAAAAGCTCTCTTCATGCCATCATACATTCCTCTGATATTTCCTGTGTCTGAGGCCAGCTGAATATGACTGCATAGGTGTTGCCAGTAGTCATTTGCGCAGCGCCTGGCTGTTCTTTGTGCCGCGCTTCTGGCTGCTGCTACGGATGTTAACTCACTGGGGGCTTTCGATGCGCTTAGTGGCTATGACAGGTTCCAGCTCTTCAACGTGAGATTGAAACCAGTCTGCATTCCACTTCACATGATTGCCATAGGTGGTCAAAGCTGACTCATAGATGTAGTCTCTGATTTGGGCCCGCTTGGTCCCTGCATCCCGTGGGAGTGTTTTGGAGGGCTTTTTCAAGCCATGAACAACAGATGCCCCTCCACATTGCTTTCACTGATTTCACCAAAGCCTTTGACCTAGTCAGCAGACGTAGTCTCTTCAGACTACTAGAAAAGATTGGATGTCCACCAAAGCTACTAAGTATCATCACCTCATTCCATGACAATATGAAAGGCACAATTCAACATGGTGGCTCCTCATCAGACCCCTTTCCTATCCTGAGTGGCGTGAAACAGGGCTGTGTTCTCGCACCTACACCGTTTGGGATTTTCTTCTCCCTGCTGCTTTCACATGCGTTCAAGTCCTCTGAAGAAGGAATTTTCCTCCACACAAGATCAGGGGGCAGGTTGTTCAACCTTGCCCGTCTAAGAGCAAAGTCCAAAAGTACGGAAAGTCCTCATCAGGGAACTCCTCTTTGCTGACGATGCTGCTTTAACATCTCACACTGAAGAGTGCCTGCAGAGTCTCGTCGACAGGTTTGCGGCTGCCTGCAATGAATTTGGCCTAACCATCAGCCTCAAGAAAACCAACATCATGGGACAGGACGTCAGAAATGCTCCATCCATCAATATCGGCAACCACGCTCTGGAAGTGGTTCAAGAGTTCACCTACCGAGGCTCAACTATCACCAGTAACCTGTCTCTAGATGCAGAATTAAACAAGCGCATGGGAAAGGCTTCCACTGCTATGTCCAGACTGGCCAAGAGAGTGTGGGAAAATGGCGCACTGACACGGAACACAAAAGTCCGAGTGTATCAAGCCTGTGTCCTCAGTACCTTGCTCTACGGCAGCGAGGCCTGGACAACGTATGTCAGCCAAGACCGACATCTCAATTCATTCCATCTTCGTTGCCTCCAGAGAATCCTTGGCATCAGATGGCAGGACCAACACAGAAGTCCTCGAGGCGGCCAACATCCCCAGCATATACACCCTACTGAGTCAGCGGCGCCTGAGGTGGCTTGGCCATGTGAGCTGCATGGATGATGGCAGGATCCCCAAGGACACATTGTCCAGCGAGCTCGCCACTGGTATCAGACCCACCGGCCGTCCATGTCTCCGCTTTAAAGACGTCTGCAAACGCGACATGAAGTCCTGTGACATTGATCACAAGTCGTGGGAGTCAGTTGCCAGCATTCGCCAGAGCTGGCGGACAGCCATAAAGACGGGGCTAAAGTGTGGCGCGTCGAAGAGACTTAGCAGTTGGCAGGAAAAAAGACAAAAGCGCAAGGGGAGAGCCAAGTGTGTAACAGACCCGACAAACAAATTTTATCTGCAGCACCTGTGGAAGAGCCTGTCACTCTAGAGTTGGCCTTTATAGCCACTCCAGGTGCTGCTCCACACACCACTGACCACCTCCAGGCGCGTATCCATTGTCTCTCGAGACAAGGAGGCCAAAGAAGAAGAAGAAAACACAATGTCCAGTCAATCCAAATGAACTCTGCTGATATAAATCTGAAATGAACAAACTCTGCCCAGTCATAAAATCAGGCAGAAAATCCCATTTGGGCAGAGCAGTGGGAATATTCCTGGCTCAGCAATTACCTGGATGAGTTCCAAATTGGTCTACTTCACATTAAAGACACTCATGTAATCATCAGAGAATGCCAGACTGAGAATTTCAAGCACTTGGGAGCTCTCTAAGGTTCTAGAAGTTGGACTTTCTCTCAAATATTTAAATGATGAAGCACAGAGGTCTCTGCCCGGATATTACGAACCCTCGACTCTCCAAGTTGAGAGAGTTTGTTATCCTGGTCTTCGTATTCTGATAGAACTGTTCTGTCGGGAAGCCTGTTAAAAGTGGAAGGGTTTTGACTCATCTCCAGGCTTCCAAACCAGTGATGTGGATTCGATCTGAAACTGTGGGGCAGTGACAGAAGCACGAGTTCAACACTTTAATTTAAAAAAGTTAAATAGGGCAAGGCTTCATTATACAAAACTGACATGAAAATAGAGGCAGGAATTATCACAACACTTGGTTCTACTGCTGTGAACAGTATTCCCAAATGAATTCATAGCGGGACGGTGATGTTTCAATGAATGGTTTAGCTAGGAGATCTGGCTGGGAACTAATTTGGCCAATAACTGATTTGGTGCTTTTCCCCTCCCTAAACAAACAGGGCTCCTGCCCAACTTTCAACTTGAATGAGGGAGACTAAGCATGAGCAGCAGGACCTGCTCGTGAACAGGACCTTTCACTGTACAAAATGAGGACATCCACTCATGCAATGGCGACATCACCATTTTAACAACTTCTCAGCTGCCAACAGAATTACAAAAAGATAAATATTAAACAAAACAATTTATTTGAATTGTTTTGGTAAATCCATGCTGTACCTGTCTTGGGAGTGTTTGAATTAGAATTAGAACATTACAGCGCAGTACAGGCCCTTCGGCCCTCGATGTTGCGCCGACCTGTGAAACCATCTGACCTACACTATTCCATTTTCATCCATATGTCTATCCAATGACCACTTAAATGCCCTTAAAGTTGGCGAGTCTACTACTGTTGCAGGCAGGGCGTTCCACGCCCCTACTCCTCTCTGCGTAAAGAAACTACCTTTGACATCTGTCCTATATCTTTCACCCCTCAACTTAAAGCTATGGCCCCTCGTGTTTGCCATCATCATCCGAGGAAAAAGACTCTCACTATCCACCCTATCTAACCCTCTGATTATCTTGTATGTCTCTATTAAGTCACCTCTTCTCCTCCTTCTCTCCAACGAAAACAACCCCAAGTCCCTCAGCCTTTCCTCGTAAGACCTTCCCTCCATACCAGGCAACATCCTAGTAAATCTCCTCTGCACCCTTTCCAAAGCTTCCACATCCTTCCTATAATGCAGTGACCAGAACTGCACGCAATACTCCAGCTGCGGCCGCACCAGAGTTTTGTACAGCTGCATCATGACCTCGTGGCTCCGAAACTCGATCCCCCTACTAATAAAAGCTAACACACCATATGCCTTCTTAACAGCCCTATTAACCTGGGTAGCAGTTTGATGGGACAGTGTAGAGGGAGCTTTACTCTGTATCTAACCCTGTTTTTTTTTTCTTCTTTTTTCAGGTGGCCTTTATACCCCAGGCCCCTTTTATATTTTGCACGTCGAGGGGGCCTTTATCCCTCAGGCCCCCATTATGTACATATTTACAGTTTTAAAATAACTTTATTAAAACAGATAAATAAACAAAAAACTCAAATTAAAATGCCATTCTCGGCGTCGACAATGCACTCCAGTCCCTGCGGTGCCCACCGGTCGCGGAAGGCCTCAAGCGTACCGGCGGACACCGCATGCTCCTTTTCCAGGGACACCCGGGCGCGAACGTAACCGCGGAAGAGGGGCAGGCAATCGGGGAGGACAGACCCCCCGACGGCCCGCAACCTGGACCTGTGAATTGCCACCTTGGCCAGGCCCAGGAGCAGACCGACGAGGAGATCCTCCTCCCGGCCCAAGCCCCTCCGCTCCGGGTGCCCAAAGATCAGGAGCGTGGGACTGAAATGCAGCCAGAATTTGAGGAGCAGCCCCTTCAGATACTCAAAGAGGGTCTGCAACCTCGCACACTCCATATAAACGTGGAACACGGACTCGTCCAGGCTGCAGAAAGTACAGGCGGCCTGGGAGTCCGTGAACCTACTTAAAAGCCTATTGCACGGGACTGCTCTGTGCAGCACCCTCCACCCCAGGTCCCCGATGTAAAGGGGGAAGACTCCCGCGTAGAGACCTCCATCGGGGTTTCCCCTCGCCGCCAGATGGCAACGCGGACCGCCAGGGCATGTCCGGCCGGCTGAGGAGGGCGAGGAAGTGGAGAGTGTGCAGGAGCAGCCCATACAGGAAATCCCTCACCGCCGATTGGAATGGCATGGAGGGCATTTCCGAGAGGCGGCTCGGGTTGTGCGGGACCGGCTCCCGAGGAGGGTTTCGGGGCCTGGGTCCGATGAGCAGTTCCGGCCGAGCGGGGGGTCAGCTCACTCCCGTCACCCGCAGTGAGGGGCGTCCCGGAGGCTTCGGCTACTCCTCTGCCCGCCGGTCCGTCCCCGGAGTTGGCCACCCGGACAGCCGAGGCGCCCTCCTCCGCCGGCGGGGGAGCGCCCTGACTGGATGCAACCATGTTCCAGACTCGGAATAGATCCCGGTAAAAGACAGGCAACTCCCTCAGAGAGGTGCGGCTAACGGACTGCACCGGGAGCTGCGTGTCGTCTTGAAGGCAGTGACAGTGGCGGAAAAAATACGTCGCCAGCGCACACCATCTGGGAGGACGCTCGACGTACAAGTATCTCTGCAGGGTCCGAAGGCGGAGAGTCGCAGCCTGGGTGCGGACGCACACCAGCGACTGACCGCCCTCCTCAATCGGGAGACTCAGGACCGCGGCAGAGACCCAGTGTTTCCTTTTGTCCCAGAAGAAATCGACGAGTTTCTTCTGGATCTTGTTGGCAAATGCAGGGGGCGGGGCCAAAGTGACCAACCGGTACCACAGCATAGAGGCCACCAGTTGGTTTATGACCAGCGCTCAGCCCCTGTAGGAAAGCACTCGGAGCAGTCCTGTCCAGCGCCCCAGCCCAGTTGGAGACTCCAACTCCTGCCAGTTTGCCAGCCAGGCTTCCTCAGCGGGGCTAAGGTGAACTCCCAGATAGAGGAGGTGCGTGGTGCTCCACGCAAAAGATGTCAACTCCTCCAGCAGGGAGTACACCCGCCACTGACCCACCATATACCTAACCCCCATATCTAACCTGTCCTGGGAGTGTTTGATGGGGACAGTGTAGAGGGAGCTTTACTCTGCATCTAACCCCCGTTTTTTTGTAGAGGGAGCTTTACTCTGTATCTAACCCCGTTTTTTTTTTTTCTTTTTTTCTTTTTCGTAGAGGGAGCTTTACTCTGTATCTAACCCCCGTTTTTTTTTTTTTTTTTTTTCTTTTTTTTTTCTCCACAAGGTGACCTTTATACCCCAGGCCCCTTTTATATTTTTCACATCGAGGGGGCCTTTATCCCTCAGGCCCCCTTTATGTACATATTTACAGTTTTAAAATAACTTTATTAAAACAGATAAATAAACAAAAAACTCAAATTAAAATGCCATTCTCGGCGTCGACGATGCACTCCAGTCCCTGCGGTGCCCACCGGTCGCGGAAGGCCTCAAGCGTACCGACTGACACCGCATGCTCCTTTTCCAGGGACACCCGGGCGCGAACGTAACCGCGGAAGAGGGGCAGGCAATCGGGGAGGACGGAACCCCCGACGGCCCGCAACCTGGACCTGTGAATTGCCACCTTGGCCAGGCCCAGGAGCAGACCGACGAGGAGATCCTCCTCCCGGCCCAAGCCCCTCCGCACCGGGTGCCCAAAGATCAGGAGCGTGGGACTGAAGTGCAGCCAGAATTTGAGGAGCAGCCCCTTCAGATACTCAAATAGGGGCTGCAACCTCGCACACTCCATATAAATGTGGAACACGGACTCGTCCAGGCCGCAGAAAGTACAGCTGGCCTGGGAGTCCGTGAACCTACTTAAAAGCCTATTGCACGGGACTGCTCTGTGCAGCACCCTCCACCCCAGGTCCCCGATGTAAAGGGGGAAGACTCCCGCGTAGAGAGACCTCCATCGGGGTTTCCCCTCGCCGCCAGTTGGCAACGCGGACCGCCAGGGCGTGTCCGGCCGGCTGACGAGGGCGAGGAAGTGGAAAGTGTGCAGGAGCAGCCCGTACAGGAAACCCCTCCGCGCCGATTGGAATGGCACGGAGGGCATTCCCGAGAGGCGGCTCGGGTTGTGCGGGACCGGCTCCCGAGGAGGATTTCGGGGCCTGGGTCCGATGAGCAGTTCCGGCCCAGCGGGGGTCAGCTCGGCCGGGATCGCTCCGCACTCCCGAGCCCCCTCGACACCCGCAGTGAGGGGCGTCCCGGGGGTTTCGGCTACTCCTCCGCCCGCCGGACCGTCCCCGGAGTCGGCCGCCCGGACAGCCGAGGCGCTCTCCTCCGCCGGCGGGGGAGCGCCCTGACTGGAGGCGACCATGTTCCAGACTCGGAAAAGATCCCGGTAAAAGACAGGCAACTCCCTCAGAGAGGCGCGGCTAACGGACTCCACCGGGAGCTGCGTGTCGTCTTGAAGGCAGTGACACTGGCGGAAAAAATACGTCGCCAGCGCACACCATCTGGGAGGACGCTCGACGTACAGGTATCTCTGCAGGGTCCGAAGGCGGAGAGTCGCAGCCTGGGTGCGGACGCACACCAGCGACTGACCGCCCTCCTCGATCGGGAGACTCAGGACCGCGGCAGAGACCCAGTGTTTCCTCTTGCCCCAGAAGAAATCGACGAGTTTCTTCTGGATCTTGGTGGCAAATACAGGGGGCGGGGCCAAAGTGACCAACCGGTACCACAGCATGGAGGCCACCAGTTGGTTTATGACCAACGCTCGGCCCCTGTAGGAAAGCACTCGGAGCAGTCCTGTCCAGCGCCCCAGCCGAGCGGTGACTTTCGCCTCCAACTCCTGCCAGTTTGCCGGCCAGGCTTCCTCAGCGGGGCTAAGGTGGACTCCCAGATAGAGGAGGTGCGTGGTGCTCCACGCAAAAGGTGTCATCTCCTCCGGCAGGGAGTCCACCCGCCACTGACCAACCAGGAGTCCGGAACATTTCTCCCAATTGATCCTCGCGGAGGACGCGGCAGAAAAGGTCTGCTGGCAGTCGCGCATCCTCCGCAAGTCAACGGGATCTGTGATTGCGAGGAGCACGTCGTCGGCGTAAGCCGAGAGGACGACCCGCATGGCCGGCTCGCGCAGAGCCAATCCCGTCAACCTCCTGCGAAGCAGGCACAGGAAGGGCTCCACGCAGATGGTATACAATTGGCCGGACATGGGGCACCCCTGACGCACTCCTCTCCCAAATCGAAGGGGCGCCGTCAAGGACCCGTTAACTTTGACTAGACACTCTGCGGCGGCGTATAAAAGTCGGACCCGGGCCACGAAATGCGGCCCGAGTCCGAAAGCGCGCAGAGTCCCGAAAAGGTAATCGTGATCCACCCTGTCGAACGCCTTCTCCTGATCGAGGGAGAGAAAGGCGACCGACTGACCAGTCCTCTGGGAAAGATGGATCAGGTCCCGGACCAGGTGGATGTTGTCCTGGATGGACCGGCCCGGGACCGTGTAGGACTGGTCGGGGTGGATCATGTGGGCCAGCACGGAGCCCAGG
Source organism: Heterodontus francisci (assembly GCF_036365525.1). Lineage (NCBI taxonomy): Eukaryota > Metazoa > Chordata > Chondrichthyes > Heterodontiformes > Heterodontidae > Heterodontus > Heterodontus francisci. Next base: position 63,243 of record NW_027140474.1, on the reverse strand, counting down.
CGGGTAGACATAGCCCGGGCAAAGATCTTATAATCCGTGCTGAGGAGGGAGACCGGACGCCAGTTTTTAAGCAGGCGGAGATCGCCCCTCTTCGGCAGCAGGACGATGACCGCCCTGCGCCACGAAAGGGGCATCTCCCCGGTCGCCAGGCTTTCCCCCAGGACCCGCGCGTAATCGTCCCCCAGGACGTCCCAGAACGCCCTGAGGAACTCCACGGTCATCCCATCCAGCCCTGGGGATTTGCCCCTCGAGAGCTGGTGGAGGGCGCCAGTCAGCTCCGCCAACGTGAGCGGAGCCTCCAATCCTTCGGCGCCCTCCGGGCTGACCTGCGGCAGGTCCTCCCACAAAACTCTGCGCGCATCCTCGCTGGACGGATCCGGAGAGAACAACGCACTGTAATACGTCCGGACCAGGAGGCCCATTCCCTCCGGATCCGTGATGGAGGATCCGTCGTCGGCCAGCAGCTCGACGAGCTGCTTACGGACCCCCCGCCATTTTTCCAGCGAGTAGAAGAAGGGTGAGGCGCGGTCCAAATCTTCCAGGATCTGGATCCGCGACCTCACGTACGCGCCTCGGGACCCTATGAGCTGCAGGTTCCTCAGCGCGCCCTTCTTCTCTTTGTACGCCTGCCACAGGGCCGGGTCCGCGACGGCATGACCGAGGCGGGATTCCAAGTCGAGCACCTCCCTCTCAAGGCGCCCGATCTCGGCTTCCCGCCTCTTGGTCGACCCCTTCGCGTACTCCTGACAGAAGACGCGGATGTGAGTCTTGCCCACATCCCACCATAGCCTCAAGGAGGGGAAGCCCCCCTGCTTCCTTCTCCAGTCGGCCCAGAATCGACAGAACGAGTCCCGAAATCGCACGTCCTCCAGCAGCCGGTTGTTAAAGTGCCAGTACGCGGACCCCGCCCGCGTGCGGAGCGGAGTGAACTCCGCCCACACCAGGCGGTGGTCCGAGCACGGCACCAGCCGCATGGAGGCCGCCGAAACGCGGGAGACGTACGCCTGCGAAATGTAGAGGCGGTCGATTCGCGACCCCCCTCCTCCAGACCTCCATGTGAAGGCGCTGGAGTCGGGATGGAGATTCCGCCAGACGTCCACCAAGTTCAGGGAGCTGATCAGTCCCCTCAACTTCTCCACCGACGCTTGGCCGCGCTGGGGACCGGAGCGATCCCCCACCTCGAGGGTGCAGTTAAAATCCCCCCCGAGGATGATGCACTCGCCGCTATCGATGGAGCTCAAGAGAGCGGACACTTCTTCAAAGAAGCGCGCTTGCAAAGCGCCGGGCCTGGGCGCGTACACGTTCACAAAGTGGAGCGGCACGCTACCCAGGCGAACGGCGAGGTGGAGCAAGCGGCCCGGCACTAGCTCCTTGACCCCCAAGATCTCCGGCTGAAAAGTCGGGGCCAACAAGATAGCCACCCCACTAGAAATAGGGGTGAGGTGACTCATGTAGACCCCACCCTGCCACTCCAGGAGCCAGGTGGCTTCGTCTCCCGGAACGGTGTGGGTTTCCTGCAGAAAGCTCACCGCGTATCTCCCTTCCCTAAGGACTGAGAGATTGTGAAATCTGCGGTGAGCCCCTCTGCTGCCGTTGATGTTGAGGCTGGCTATGGTTATCTTCATGTCAAAGGTACTTAAAACCCGTCACCAACAGCTCACTGTGAGGAGGGAGTGGAAGTGCACCTGGCCCTCCACTCCCCCAGCAACCCATTGAGGAACACATTAAAACGGCGCCTCTCAACCAGTTTCACGTCCGCGCGCTTGCCCGCTATCTTAAGGGCGGCACGGACGGACTGGATGATCAGCGCCAGATTCGACCAACGGTCGAGGGCCAGCTGAACTTTATTGCGGCAACCCCTGCAAGCCGCGAGGAAATCCCGGAGTTCCGCCGTGGGGATGAGAGGAGATTCGGTGGGAGGCACGAGGGACTCCACCACCTCACTGGCGATGGAATCAAGATCATCCTCCGTGCCCCGCACCGAATCCCCATCCTCCTCCGGGTCGTCACCGCCAGCGGCCAACACATCCACCACACACTGTGGGGCGGACGTCCCGGCCGCGCCAGCTGGTCCCGCCTCCGTCACGATCCCACCCCCAGGATCGATGGCGGAGGAGTCCTCTCTGGGTTCTATTGTGAAACTGGAGCCTGTAGGCACCAGCGGTTCAGGACCCCCCTCCACCTCCATCCCCAGGCCAATGACTGGTCCAGGGGAGACAGAAGTTCCGGACTCCGGGAAACCAGCCGGAGCCGAGACTGGAGGCGGCGAGAGGAGGCCATCTCCCGCTCCGCCAGCACCCACAGGCCCAGCAGATGGGGCAGCATTCTCAGTTATAACTGGGTCGGGTGTCTCCTGGTTGGTGGTGGACTCCGGCTGGGAGGCCCGACCCTCTGGGGCCTCGCCCTCCCCTTCATTCAGGACACCCGACCCAGTCGCAGTGGCGGAATGGGCGGTTTCCCCAGGCTCCCCCACCACAAGCAGGGCCCCACTTACTCCTTCAGGAGGGGCCTCACGTACCGGGGCCATCCCCTCCCCTCCATCCTGAGGAATAGGGAGCACCTGCCCGGACTTTGCAGCCTTGGTGGTGGCGGTAGGGGGCACCTGAGGACCAGAAACAGGAGGCAGCTCCCCTCCAACAGATGGGCCCTGCACCTCAGGGCCCTGTGTTATTTCTGTGGAGGGGTGCCTTCTCCTCTTTTTCGCACTTGGGCGCGGAGACTCAGAGACCTCCATGTCATCAGAGGCCTCCGCCTCCGCACCCTTTTTTCCTTTTTTAGTCACCCTGGGCCTGAGCCCAGCCCTGGGACAGGTGGATTCCATGGGAATGGGCTTTGGGCTGAGCTCAGGCTCGGGTTGAGTCAAAGTGTCCAGGGGACGCGCCTCACGATGTTTCTTTTTTCCCCGCGTCTTCCTTCCGCTCGGACGGACGCTCCCCTCCCCGCCAGAGGCTGTGAAAACCACAGCCTCCGGAACCGACTGAGCGGTGTCTGTTGGATGTGCGGGGGGAGTGGGAGGAGGTGCTGTGGAACCACTCTGGGCCGCCGAGGTGGAGCTGGCGGCCGGGAGGTTGGGGCAGTTCTTCCGAACATGCCCCACCCCCTTGCAGACATGGCACCGCGCCCCGTCCGAGGTCCAAAAGACGCGGTAGGCCGTCCCCTGGAACTCCACATTAAATTGGCCCTCCGTGTCCTCCTCCCGCGCCAGCTGCATAAATAACTGGCGGCGGAAGGAGTAGACATGTTGGAGGCTGTGCTCCCGAAGACCAAGCCGGACTGGGGTGATCCCCGACCTCACCTCCCCCAGATGGTGCAGGTGGGGGAGGAGAAGCTCACTGGGAATGAAGGGTGGGACGTTGGACAACATTATCCGATGCGCAGTGGCCCCCAGAGGGTCCACTGGCAGGAAGGTCCCCCCCACAGTGAGCCCTTTACTCAGGGCCAGGGACACCGCCCGCTCGGTCTTCAAAAAGAACACAGCCTTCCCATACATCTTTGAGGCCGCAACAATGGCCGAGGGGCCGACAACCACGGCCATTGCCTTAACGCAGGCCTCAATAGACATGTTGGGGTGGGGATAGCTCTTCACCCCATGGCTGCATGTCAATAATTTAAAGGGTGACGGGGCCACGTGGGCAGCCACAGAAGCTGCAGCTGCGTAGGTAGTAGAGGGCCCCGCCACCGGTGATGAAGGGCTTGCCATGGGTCCAAGAGCTAAACCCACCCCAAATTGTGGACTTGCACACTAAATAACAGATTCACAGAAAAATTGAAAAGACAAACAAACAAACAACAGGTTAGTGGAGAGGCTGAGGTAAGAGAGGAGAGGTAAAGACAGGCTGGAAGGGATGACTTGCTTTCTGGAGGTGGTGCTCACAGTACACTTAAAACAGTCTTTGAAGTTGGTCTTCCGGTCTTCTGGTTGGGGGAGTCGTCTTCACCTGGGTCAGCTGAAGCTGCCCAGGCACTATCTATCCCCTTCCGTCTGTTTAGCTGGGCAGCTTCAGCTGACCCAGGCTTGGCAATTGGGGTGGGGAGGGAGCTTTCCTGTGTGCTTTTGCAGCTGCACAGATTCCTGTTGAATTGGCAGCCCCACCCCTTGTTGTTCCAGCCACTTGTTCCTCCCCCAACAGTCCAAAGTAAATTACTGGTGTTCAGCACCCACCTCCAGACAAAGCCTTGTTTCCACAATATGTCCCTTTCTTCTCTTTAATGGAGACTGTTGTTGGAGTTTTCCACTGCTTGTTGGTAGCTGCTCTCCCTTGCTCAGTGCAGCTCCTCTCTCCACCTCTGCAACCTCCAACTGCCACCAGCACTCTCAGCTGCACCTCGTTGATGCACTCAGGCTCCCAAATCAGTGGGCAGCCAATCCCAGTGCTGTACCTGTCCTGGGAGTGTTTGATGGGGACAGTGTAAAGGGAGCTTTACTCTGTATCTAACCCCGTGCTGTACCTGTCCTGGGAGTGTTTGATGGGGACAGTGTAGAGGGAGCTTTACTCTGTATCTAACCCCCGTGCTGTACCTGTCCTGGGAGTGTTTGATGTGGGCAGTGTAGAGGGAGCTTTACTCTGTATCTAACCCCGTGCTGTACCTGTCCTGGGAGTGTTTGATGCAGATTGTGAATTTCTAGAAACAGAAATATTCCATTCCCAGTGCTGACATTTGCCACTTGCACACAAAGTAGCCGAGTCTAATCACTGTCTGTTACCACAAGCAGCACAAGTTGCTGTGAGATCAAAGTGGAAAGATTGCTCAGAAGTGGCCAAAGCCACTAAAAAAGCTCCTCGTCATTTCACAGAAGCCAGCGTGTTTCATCATCAATCCTTTTGTCAGACAGAGCCTCAGTTTAATCTCTCATCCAAATGAGATCACCTCAGACAGAGCAGCACTGAATTACCAGTTACATTTGGGGTTTATGTTTCCAGAGTGGTGCTTGAACCATGACTGACAAGTGCTGCTACTATACTCAGTGGGAACAGAATAAAACCAAGAACAGGCACTGCATCGCAGGAAGAGAAAATAAAGTTGATGAAATGGGGTTTGTTATTGTTATTATGCTCACAAATGGTCCCAGTGGGAACAGCTCTGTGGTGCCGACTGGCTTCACCTCAGACTCTAGGCGGGGCAAGAGTAAAAACACAAACATCTCCATAAATGTTTAATCAGGTCGTCTGCAGATAGAGTCAGACTGTTCTGGAAAGGGAGGGTATGAATTCAGTCAGTAGACGTGCAAAACCACAGGACAGCTGACGTGATAAACTAATTCCAACTTGCAGGACAGATAAAAGTTCATACACTGTGGGGTAGAGATCAGGGAGGAAAACTCTCTGCTATACAACGCCATGCAGGGAATTTTAAAAGCTTCTGGAAAAAACTGTTACTGGAATCAACAGTCCAACCTATTCTGTTCGATCAACTCTTACTTGCCCCATCCCACAATCTTCCCTCCCCTCTCTCTCCCTTCCCCCACCCCCCAGCTTCTGTCTCTCTCTCCCCCCTTTCCTCCCCCAACTTCTCTCTCTCTCTCTCTCTCTCTCTCTCTCTCCCCCTCTCCTTCCACCCCCCCCCCCCCCCCACCTCATCTCCTGACCCCATCTGCACAAGTCAATGTTCTTCTTTGGCAAATCCTTCCACAACCCATGAGAAGGTTCTGCCTAGTGTCCCTTTCGACTCTTCAAATGGTATTTAGTGAACAGTTTGACTCACTTAAAGAGCTTTAATCAAACTATAGGAGGCCTCATCTCTCTTGCCCCTTTCACAACCTTGGATCCTTTACCTAAATCCTTGGACACAACCATTTTATATTTTGCAAGGCATTGAAATGGAGATGATAAAATTTGTAGAGCTGACTAATGCAGCCAATGATGGTCAGTGCACAAGTATTCCCAAATCAGACATCCCAATGAAAAGGGGAAAAGGGAGGGAATAACCCACAGTTAAGGTGACCAAGCTTAGAGAGTCTAGGCTTTGCTACCACCGAATGAGGGCATTCAGCCCATCTTGACCAGACTCCACACATTCGGAGCTTAGTCACAGGTCACACTGCTGTACTGCATCAAAGGCCTTCCGAAAATTCAAAATATCTTGCATGTACTTCATTACCTTTGTCTATTCTTTGTTACTTTATAGAATCATAAAATGAAACAGCACAAGAGGCCCTTCAGCCCATCAATGCCTGTGCAGATTCTTTAGAAAGCTATCCAATTAGTCCCACTCCCCTGCTCTTTCCCCACAGTCCTGCAATATTTTCCTCTTCAAGTACTTATTCAACTCCCTTTTGAAAGTGATTATTGAATCGCCTTCCAACACCATTTCAGGTAGTGCATTCCAAATCATAACTCACTGTGTTAAAAAAAAAATCTAATTTCCCTTTTGTCAATTATCTTAAACCTGTGCTTCTGTTATTTCACTCTCCTGGCAGGGGAAACAGTTTCTCCATATTTAGTACATCAAAATCGGTCAGAATTTTGAACATCTCTATTCAATCTCCCCTTAACCTTTTTTGCTTTCAAGAGAAACTAGAGTCCCTGATCCCTGGTGTCATTCTGTTTAACCTCCATGACTTTGTCCTCCAAATTTGCAGATGATACAAAACTGGGTGGGAGGATGAGTTGTGAGGAGGATGCAGAGAGGCTTCAGGGTGATTTGGACAAGTTGAGTGAGTGGGCAAATGCATGGCAGATGCAGTATAATGTGGATAAATGTGAGGTTATCCACTTTGGTAGCAAAAACAGGAAGTCAGATTATTAACTGAATGGCTATAAACTGAGAGAGGGGAATATGCAGCGAGACCTGGGTGTTCTCGTACACCAGTCGCTGAAGGTAAGCATGCAGGTGCAACAGGCGGCAAAAAAGGCAAATAGTATGTTGACCTTCATAGCAAGAAGATTCGAGTACAGGAGCAGGGATGTCTTGCTGCAATTCTACAGGGCCTTGGTGAGGCCACACCTGGAATATTGCGTGCAGTTTTGGTCTCCTTATCTGAAGAAGGATGTTCTTGCTATAGAGGGAGTGCAGCGAAGGTTTACCAGACTGATTCCTGGGATGGTGGGACTGACGTATGAGGAGAGATTGAGTTGGTTAGGATTATATTCGCTGGAGTTCAGAAGAGTGAGGGGGGATCTCATAGAAACCTATAAAATTCTAACAGGACTTGACAGGGTAGATGCAGGAAGGATGTTCCCGATGGTGGGGGAGTCCAGAACCAGGGATCATAGTCTAAGGATACGGGGTAAACCTTTCAGGACTGAGATGAGGAGAAATTTCTTCACCCAGAGAGTGGTGAGCCTGTGGAATTCACTACCACAGAAAGCAGTTGAGGCCAAAACATTGAATGTTTTCAAGAAGGAGTTAGATATAGCTCTTGGGTCTAAAGGGGTCAAAGGGTATGGGGCGAAAGCGGGAACAGGTTACTGAGTTGGATGATCAGCCATGATCATAATGAATGGCAGTGCAGGCTTGAAGGGCCGAATGGCCTACTCCTGCTCCTATTTTCTATGTTTCTATGTTTCCTGGAATGTGGTACCCAAAATTGAACAATTCTCCAGCCGAGGCCTTACCAATGATTTATATAGCCTTAGCATTACTTGTTTGCTTTTGTATTTATGCCTCTATTTTTAAAGTCCATTTACTTTTTTAAAAAATAGAAAAGTTTTATGAAGGGAATAATCTCAAACTTGCCCAGTCACCTGTGCTCCTTTAAAACATTTTTGCAATGCCCAAAGCAAAACTGAAAGGCACCTTTAGCAATTTGATGGGAGGTTTTATTACTTATTCGCCAAAAGGTTGCAGACCAAACAGAACTTTCAACCAGTGAGAGCGATAGATTTTTGTTGTGCAAGAGAATGAAGGAGTTCTTGAACGAAGGTAAATGGGAGTGGAGGTACAGATCGGCCCATGGGCTAGCAAAATGGGAGAACAGGTGCGAGAGGTTGAATGGCCTCCTCCTATCCCTATGGAAATTTACTGGATATTTTACAGATCTCCCTGTCAGAATATCAGAGGCCTATTCAAACTGCTGCCCAGTGATTTACACTGGGATGTTCCGATGATAAAACACATTATTTTCGTTGGTAAGTTAGTCAAAAGAGAAGAGGATACATTTTCAAGATAAGTACCGGATGCACAAAAAAGAGGGGAGATTAGAAGCAATTTCTCCCACAGTGTTTGGAACGTGGGATGTTTTTCCACTATACATTTGCTGAACAGATTAGAGCATTCTACAGAAGGCATTGAACAATGACAGAAGAATATGGAAAGATCCTGGAGAGCAAAACAAAAAGGACATTTATAGATTTTACAATCAAGGGGCCTAAAATTAGCACAAACAAGAGGGGATAAATGGATTTTTGTGCTAAATTTCTGTATTCTCTCCCCTCCCACCATGAGAATTTCTCAATTATCCCCTTACTCCAGATTTGAAAAAAATTCCTTTCTCATTTTATTTTTTTTTAAAAAGGTACAGAACAGCATAATCATTGAAAATATAAACAGGAGATAAACCAAAAAGTGATTGACCAACACAAAGCTTGAGTTATAATGAAATGTGAAGTCCAGGGGCGATGTGCATATTTGCCACAAAGCTTCTCGCTCTGGTACACTAACTCACAGAAGGACTTAGCAAAACTCTTCTAGAAGTCTGATCATAAAAAACAAACAAGAGTAAAGACTCAAGGATATTAATATCCAGTAATGGACTATTCAAACAAACCAGTCATAATCCAAGGAATGCCAAGCTAACTGTAGCACGTGTCCTGCACAATTCTCACTCAGACTACTGGGTTTACACCTCAATTTGTCTAAAGGAAGAATCTTAAAGTCTTATCCAAGGGACTCAAAATGTCTTTTACAACTGGCAATGGGAGGGTTAATGAGTTCAAAACGCACACACACACACATGCATGAAGACCAAATACACACACCTGCCCCTAGTTTAGAGGATACCCAATTATCCAGCCAGTATTTCACTCCCGGGAACAGAGTACAGCTGGAAAGCTACGTGCAGTTGGTCACACCCACACAAAACAATCCATCATTCATTTGGTATGACTGCATTGGAGAGGTTGGGAAACAGAAGGTTTGACCAAATCCTCTCAAAAGGACACTGGACCCTTTCACAGCAAGTTAATGAAGCATCCTGGCTTCACATTAGAAGCAGCTCACCAAAAAAAGGCAAGTGAAGCACGAGCCCACCTAGACGGCCGGTAGGCTGAGGGTTCCATCTTTTGGTGGTTGAACAACTTCCGGTGCCGTCAGCTCCTTTTTTTTTTGTTGCCCTTTTTACCCCAAAATGTTGGGCCGATTACTGACTTGTGTTGGACTGTGATTTAGGGCAGTCAGGGGGCTATATACAGATCTGCTCAGTCTGGGGCCTTGGTTCCAATCCAACCCAGTCTGATGGGATTAGACATTTTTTTTAAAAATCAGCAAACCCAAACTAAATAGTTCAGCCCCCACAAGAGATTGGCTCTGAACAGGGTTCAGTCCCTGACAGAGGCTGATCCCATTCTACTATTCAGTTTCAAACTTGAAACATGGCCACGACTGGAAATTTAGGACATTTTTTGGCATACAAAACGGTGACCTCAAACTGTTTGTGAGGGAGAAGAGGTCACTAATTCCACACCCCTACTCCTCCTTCAAATGAATCCAGCATTGACAATCGAGGCAAATTTACCATTGAGCATTCTCAGTGCATCACTGCTTTAGCAAAGTGTTCAGGTGACTGTTCTAGAAACTTCCATAAAAACAAGATACTTTGAGCTACAGGCCAATACCACACTCCCATCCCCCACCACCCCCCCAAAAAAAAAACACCAAAATCAACCACTACCATTACAGTGAGTTCGGAAGACTGAAAGTGAGTTTGGGTCTTGTGATATGCAATGGTAACTAATCCACTGCACTGCAAGAAAAAAAAACTATTTCTAAGCACCTTTCATGACCTCAAGATATCCAAAGTACTTTATAGATAATGAGGTACTTCTGAATTCGAGTTGCTGTTAGTATGTAGGAAATGCTAATTTGCATACAGCAACTTCAACATAGAGCAGACAAGGCCTCAATTTAACCACTTATCCAAACAGTAGCATTGGGAGCTTTAGCCTCGATATTGTGCTCAAGTCTAAGCAGTGGAATTTGCACCCATGACTGAACTCTGAGGCGAGAGTGCTTTCCACTGAGCCACAGCCAACACCTAATTAAACTCTGGTTCATTCAGACACCAACATCTGCAATGAAGATTGAATTTCCAGGGATTAGAAGCTAGAATATTCCACAGATGTGGAACTCAGGTCAATGGGACAGAGGTACACTTGATAACAGCATGTTCTCGAACAGTTAACAACAGGAAAACAGATCACTCATGATTCCTTTACACTGCAGGAGGAGCAAGTCAACAACAGAGGAGTTTAGTTTTGACGTGTGGCGCGGATTAGTCAAGTCTGTTAGTTAACGAGCAAAGAGAATAAAACAGGCAGCCATTTTCTGTTCAAGGTACAGTCTGACCAGAACTGGACCCAATGTTCCAGGTAGGAGACCTCCTTGGACTTAATCCACCCCTCAACTCCAGATCAACTCTTAAAATTAAAAATCGATTTCATTGCACAAATAAAGTTAATTTTCATGTTACATGGGATGTCATACAGTAGGCTAATGTAGTACACTGCAAGATCCAGGTCTCTCTAGAACTGGAGGTTTGAACCTGTAGATCCCAGTTCAGCAGTAACCACATCAGATCTGATTGAAACGGACATTGGAAACAGTGACACAAGCCATCAGCAATGACATCCTTCTTACATCAGCAGAAGAATAAAAAAAGTTCCGAGAATAGCATCCGATATGTTACCCCAAACTGACAAGGGTTTTATTTAATGAGCACATTTCGAAATGTTTGACAACAATAGAAAGAAAGGACATCCTGTTGCAACCAGGCCTTGGGAGAAGCGGAAGAGGTTTGGAGGGATGCAACAATTACAACCTTGTGCAAAAAGAAAAAAAAAATGGGAGAAGGAGAAAGATGGTGATCAGTCATTTTAATGTTGATGGGGAAGCTTTTAGAAACAATCTAGGAGAAAATTAAGAGTCAGCTAGACAAGCATGGATGAATAAAGGAGAGGACACAGAACTGTTAAGGGCAAATAGCATTTGAGTAACAGAGTTTGATGAGGTAACAGAATGTGGATAAGCACAGAGTAGTTGATGTATATATGATGGACTTCTAAAAAGGAATTTGGTAAAGTATCATGAAGTGGCAGCATGGATACCAAATTGGCTAAGGAATAGAAAACAGTTGTGGTGAATGGTTCCTCTGACCCTCTGTACTTCCTAGGATCCTACCATCCATTGTATATTCCCTTGCCTTGTTAGTCCTCCCAAAATGCATCACCTCACACTTCTCAGGATTAAATTCCATTTGCCACTGCCCTGCCCATTATATCATCCTGTGTGCACCCAGGTCCCTCTGCTCGTGTACCCCTTAAGAATTGTACCCTTTATTGTACCAAAATGAATCACTTCACATTTCTCTGCATTGAACTTCATCTGCCACCTGTCCGCCCATTCCACCAACTTGTCTATGTCCTTCTGAAGTTCTACACTATCCTCCTCACAGTTCACAATGCTTCAGAGTTTCATATCATCTATAAAGTTTGAAATTGTGCCCTGTACACCAAGGTCTAGGTCATTAATATAGATTAGGAAACGCAAGGGTCCCAACACTGATCCCTGGGGAACTCCACTACAAACATTCCTCCTGCCCAAAAAACATCCATTAACCACTACTCTTTGTTTCCTGTCACTCAGTCAATTCCGTATCCAAGTTGCTACCGTCCCTTTTATTCCATGAGCTACAAGACTGTTGTGTGACATTTTATCAAATGCCTTTTGAAAGTCCATGTACACCACATCAACAGCATTGCCCTCATTAACCCTCTGTTACCTCCTCAAAAAACTCCAAGTTAGTTAAACATGATTTTCCCTTAAGAAATCCATGCTTTCCTTAATTAACTCGCATTTGTCCATGTGACTATTTATTTTGTTCCTGATTATTTTTTCTAGAAGTTTCCTCACCACCAAAGGTAACTGACTTGCCTGTAGTTGCTGGGCTTATCTTTACATCCTTTTTTGAACAAGGATGTAACGTTTGCAATTCTCCAGTCCTTTGGCAACACCCCTGAGTATAAAGACTGAAAAATTATGACTAGTGCCTCTGTGATTTCCATCCTCACTTCCTTCACTATCCTTGGATGCATCTCATCTGGTCCTGGTTTCTTATCCACTTTAAGTATGGACAACCTCTTTTATACTTCCTCTATCAATTTTAAATCCCTCTAGTGTCTGACTTTCAACATTACCAAGGAAGAAGATGCAACCCAGGCAAAGACAGATACAAAGAATTCATTTAATACCTCAGCTATGCCCTCTGCCTCCATGTGTAAATCCCCTTTCTGGTCCCTAATCGACCCCACTCCTCCTTTTACCAGCCTTTTACTATTTATATGCCTATAGAAAACTTTAGGATTTCCTTCAATGCTAGCTGCCAGTCTCTTCCCTTATTTGCTTTTTCACTTCCCCTCGGTACCCTCTATATTCAGCTTGGTTCTCAACAGTATTTTCTACCTGGCATCAGTCATAAGCACACTTTCTTCTTAATCTCTATCTCTATTGTCATCCAGGGAGCTCTGGATTTGTTTGCTCTACTTTTCCCCTTCGAGGGAACATACCTTGACTGTGCCCAAACTATCTCTTGTTCAGCTACTGGTTTTCCTGCCAGCTTTTGACTCCAATTTATTCGTCCCAGCTCCATTCTTACCCCATTGAAATTGGCCTTCCCCCAGTTTATTATTCTTACCCTGGATTGCTCTTTGTCTTTTTCCATAGTCAGCCTAAACTTTACGATATAATGATCACTATACCCTAGATGCTCTCCTACTGATACTTCATCCACTTGGCCCCCCTCATTTCCAAGAACCAGGTCTAGCAGTGCCTCCTTTCTCATTGGACTAGCAACATACTGTTGTAGAAAAGTTTCCTGAACACACTCTAGGAACTCCTGCCCCTCACTGCCATTATCCCAGTCTATGTTTGGATAATTAAAGTCTCCCATTATAACTACTCTATAATTTTTGAACCTCTCTGTAATTTCTCTGCAAATTTGTTCCTCCATGTCCTTCCCTCTAGCTGGTGGTCTGTAGACAACACCGAGCAATGTAACCGCACATTTTTTGTTCCTTAGCTCTAGCCAAATTGATCCTATCGACCCCTCTGGGACATCCATTTTCTCCAGCACTGCAATGCTTCCCTTAATCAATACTGCCACCCCTCCCCCCTTTCCTATCTTTCCTGAACACCTTGTATCCAGGAATATTTCCAATGAGCCGAAGGCTCCCTCCAAAAAGTCAATCTGGAAGCAACACATTACCTGACCCAAACTCTGCTTCCTGTATCCTAACTGGCACCAAGTGCCACTCACCCCTGTGCTCGCTGACCTACACTAGCTCGGTCCAGCAATGCCTTTATTTTAAAAATTCTCACCTCATTTTCTAATCCCTCCATGACCTCATCGACCGTATCATCCGACTTTGTCTCTGTCTCAGCTCATCTGCTGCTGAAACCCTCATTCATGCCTCTATTACCTCGAGACTTCACTATCTGAACACACTCCTGACTGCTCTCCCACATTCTACCCTCTGTAAACTTGAGTTCATCCAAAACTCTGCTGCCCATGTCTTAACTACCACAAAATCCTGTTCCCCTATCACCTCTGTGCTCGCTTACCTACACTGACTTCCTGTCAAGCCACCTCGATTTTAAAATTCTCATCCTGGTTTTCAAATCCCTCCCTGGCCTCACCCCTCCCTATCTCTGTAATCTCATCCAGCCCCACAACCCTCCAAGATATCTGTGCTCCTTTAATTCCAGCCTCTTGTGCATCCCTGATTTTAAATCGCTCCACCATTGGTGGTTGAGCCTTCAGCTGCCTGAGCCCAAAGCTCGAGAATTCTTTCCCTAAACTTCTCTTCCTTTAAAAAAACTGACACCCTTGACTAAGCGTCTGATCACCTGTCTAACAGCTCATGTGGCTCAATGCCTAATGACCACCTCCTGGGAAGTGCCTTAAGACATTTTTCTATGTTAAAGGCACTATAATTTTTTTTTTTTTTTATTCACTCATGGGATGTTGGCATCGCTGGCCAGGCCAGCATTTATTGCCCATCCCTAATTTCCCTTGAGAAGGTGGTGGTGAGCTGCTCTCTTGAACTGCTGCAGTCCATTTGGGGTAGGTACACCCACAGTGCTGTTAGGAAGGGAGTTCCAGGAATTTGACCCAGCGACAGTGAAGGAACGGTGATATAGTTCCAAGTCAGGATGGTGTGTGACTTGGAGGGGAACTTTCAGGTGGTGGTGTTCCCATGAATCTGCTGCCCTTGTCCTTCAAGGTGGTAGAGGTCACAGGTTTGGAAGATGCTGTCTAAGGACTCTTGGTACATTGTATCTTGTAGATGGCACACACTGCTGCCACTGTGCGTCGGTGGAGGGAGTGAATGTTTGTGGATGGGGTGCCAATCAAGTGGGCTGCTTTGTCCTGGATGGTGTCGAGCTTCTTGAGTGTTGTTGGAGCTGCACCCATCCAGGCAAGTGGAGAGTATTCCATCACACTCCTGACTTGTGCCTTGTAGATGGTGGACAGGCTTTGGGGAGTCAGGAGGTGAGTTACTCGCCACAGGATTCCTAGCCTCTGACCTGCTCTTGTAGCCACAGTATTTATATGCCTACTCCAGTTGCTTGTTGTTGTGATCACACGATCCAAACAAACAACCATCTGGTCTCGAGTCAAACATATAATCAAACACAAGACCTGCTATAAGGGTGTCAAAAGGTCTTGTGCATCCCATTTGATGCTGCTTCATGCCCCAGTGGTGCTGAAGTAGCATCTGCCCAGCCCTCCTACTCCTGGGACACTGTGCTCAGACCCTGGGGTAACTGAGCATGCACAGGGTACAAGCCCACAAAGCCATCCACCACTCCTAGGGCACTGTACCCAGATCTCAAGATAACAGTGAGCTTTAAAATCAGCAACACACCACCCAACCCCTCCCCCAAAAGCACAGTGCCCAGCCCCTGGGGCAAGAGTGAGCATGTTATGGGGGTATCAGACCAACTCCTCTGCCCTTCCTGGGGTAACAGGGAGCTTCAATAGGCTACCATTAACCCCCTTCCCCACCCCCAACCCCAGGCTACAACATACAATCCTTGGGCTAACAGTGCACAGTCAGCATGTGTGAGTCAGAGTCACAGTCAGAGTCAGAGTGGGGGCAGATTACTTCAGTCCATTGAGGAAGAAGCTCAGTTGTAGTGAAGGGGACAATCACTTGAGGAGTCCAGACACTCAGACACAGTCTTTCTCACTCCTATAATTACAGACAAGCTCAAAGTAGAAAACGAAAAAAAAAACACTTTAAACCAGAGACACTCGGAGAAAGCCTTAACTACAGAACTTCACCTAATGACCTCTAACTGTGGCAGACTAAAGCCAGCAGTAAAGTCTCATCCTTCACCCTCTCTGAAATGCTGCACACTCAGTAGCAATGATTTGTACAGCCACAAGCAACACCAGTTACCTTATAATAGGCCAACTGTAAGTAGTTATAGACGATCCGCTTCTGGAAATCATGTGCAACTTCCTCACTGACCCTGTACATACAGGCTGGACCCATTCTCTGGGACTCACACTCCTGGATACAATGGGCTCTTCTCAGAATGACTGCAAAGAAGTCGTGGTTGGCTTCGGCTGATTGTTCAAACTGATGTTGCTCTTCACACTGCAGCCGGCACTGGATTGTAAAGCTTCGTTGCTGTGTATAACTGCGAGTCGCTTCTTCCATATAGTGAACAACCCCTTTCCAGTCATTTCTATAATACGCCTGGATTCCTTCCTCATAGAGCAAGTCAAAAGGCTTCAACATTCCCTTGCTCTCCAGAGACCAGCATAAACAGACAGAGAGAGTGATCCCGAGAATTCCCAACATTACTTCCTCTCCCATCCTCTCACCCACTCTCCAAACTACTCCTGTCTCTGTGCAGCTTGTTAAATACAACACTCAGCCCAAAACAAATCAGCTCCGAGAAATGGATGCAACTCAGGCCAATGAATCATTTCCAGATGGGAACTGTTCCGAGCTCCCAGGCAGGAATTCCTGCAATGTGCTGCTGGCTGTTCATTTCACATTGTAATAAAGATCAATTTCTCAAACTTTGAAGAGAGCTGTGTCAGAGCATTGGGCAGAGAGAAGGGGAGAAAGGAAAAGTAATGTAGGGTGTGGAGAAACTAGGGACGGTTTGAAAAGCCTCAAAACCTACCATATAAGTGATGAGGTTAACATTACTAATGTGTGTGTTTTTTAGATTAGTGTAATTTATTAAGGACTTTAGATTGTAGTGGGTAGTGTTTGGAGTAGAACAAGGCCCCTAGCGTAATTAGTATTTTTTAATTAAAGGTAGTATATCTAAAGGTAAGTCATGGCAGGAGAGCTCGCACCCGTGATATGCTCCTCCTGGGCTATGTGGGAAATCAGAGATGCTTCCAGTATCCCTGACGAACATGTGTGCAGGAAGTGTATCCATCTGCAGCTACTGGCTACCTGCATTACGGAGCTGGAGCTGCGGGTGGATTCACTGAGGAGCATCCGCGATGCTGAGATTGTAGTGGATAGCACGTTTAGTGAGGTGGTCACACCACAGTCAAATGCTGCAAAGGCAGAAAGGGAATGGGTGGCCACCAGGCAAAGTAGAGGAAGGCAGATAGTGCAGGAGTCCCCTGCGGCCATCCCCCTCTCTAACAGATATACTGCTTTGGATATTGTTGGGGGAGATGGCTCAGGGGAAAGCAGCAAGAGTCAAGTTCATGGCACCATGGGTGGCTCTGCTGCACAGCAGGGAAGGAAGAAGAGTGGAAGAGCTATAGTGATAGGGGATTCTATTGTAAGGGGTACAGATAGGCATTTCTGTGGCCGCAAACATGACTCCAGGATGGTATGTTGCCTCCCTGGTGCTAGGGTCAAGGATGTCACGGAGCAGCTGCAGGACATTCTGAAGCGACAAGGTGAGCAGTCAGAGGTCATGGTACACATTGGTACCAACGGCATAGGTAGAAAGAGGGATGAGGTCCTGCAACAAGAATTTAGGGAGTTAGGTAGCAGATTAAAAAGCAGGACTTCAAATGTTGTAATCTCTGGATTACTCCTGGTGCCACGTACTAGTGAGTATAGGAATAGGAGGATAGAGCAGATGAAAACGTGGATGAGGAGATGGTGCAGGAGGGAGGGCTTTAGTTTCCTGGTTCACTGGGTCTGTTTCCGGCGAAGGTGGGAACTGTACAAGTTGGACGGTTGCACCTGAACCGGAACGGGACCAACATCCTTGCTAGGAGGTTTGCTAGTGCTGTTGTGGGGGGGTGGGGGGGGGTAAACTAATTTGGCAGGGGGATGGAATACAGAATGGATGCACAGTAGCGGGTGATGCTCAGTCAAATATAGAAGAGAAACTGAATCAGTCTGGAAGGCAGAGCAAATATAGACCTGTTAAGGCACAAGTGAATAATGCAAGGCTGGATTGCATCTATTTTAATGCAAGGAGTGTTACTAGTAAGGCAGATGAATTGAGGGCATTGATTAACACATAGGAATATGATATTATTGTTATGACAGAGACATGGTTGAGAGAAGGGCAGGATTGGCAGCTCAATATTCCAGGGTGTAGAATCTTCAGGCGTGACAGGGGAGGATGGAAAAGAGGAGGTGGCATTGCACTGTTGATCAAGGAGTCAATTATTGCAGTAAGGAGGAATGATATCTTAGAAGGTTCCTCAAATAAGGCCATATGGGTAGAACTTAAAAACAAAAGGGGGGCAATCACTTGGCTGGGAGTGTACTACAGGCCTCCAAACAGTCAGGGAGAAATAGAGGAGCAGATATGTAGGCAAATCTCAGAGAGGTGTAAAATAATAGGGTAATAATAGGGGATTTCAACTTCCCCCAATATCAACTGGGAGAGTCTTAGTGCAAAAGGCTTAAAGGGGGTAGAATTCTTAAAGTGCATACAGGAGAGCTTTTTGTGCCAGTACGTAGATAGTCCTACAAGAGAAGGGGCAGTACTGGATCTAACCCTAAGGAATGAAACTGGACAAGTGGTAGAAGTATCAGTGGGGGAGCATTTTGGGGATAGTGACCATAACTCTGTAAGATTTAAAGTAGTTCTTGAAAAGGACAAAGAGAGATCGGAAATAAAAATACTGAATTGGGGAAAGGCCGATTTCAATATGATAAAACAAGATCTGGCCAAAGTGGACTGGGAGCAGCTACTTGTAGGAAACTCTACATCAGACCAGTGGGAGTCATTAAAAAAGGAAATAGTGAGAGTTCAGAGCCAACATGTACCCGTAAAGGTGAAGGGAAGGAACAACAAGTCTTGGGAACCCTGGATGTGAAGGGATATAGAGGATTGGATAAGAAAAAAAAGGAGGCATATGGCAGATTCAAAGCACTGAAAACAGCGGAGGCCCTAGAGGAGTATGGAAAGTGTAGGGGGGTACTTAAAAAAATAATTAGGAGAGTGAAGAGAGGACATGAAAAAACACTAGCAAGCAAGATAAAGGAAAGTCCCAAGGCATTTTATAAGTATATTAAGGGCAAGAGGATAACCAGGGAAAGAGTAGGGCTCATTAGGGACCAGAGTGGCAATCTGTGTGTGGAGCCGGAGAACATAGGTGAGGTTTTGAATGATTACTTTTCATCTGTGTTCACTATGGAGAAGGACGATGTAGGTGTAGAGATCAGGGAGGGGATTGTGATATACTTGAACATATTAGTATTGAAAGGGAGGAAGTATTAGCTGTTTTTGCAGGCTTAAAAGTGGATAAATCCCCAGGCCCAGATGAGATGTATCCCACGCTGTTATATGAGGCAAGGGAGGAGATAGCAGGGGCTCTGACTCAAATTTTCAAATCCTCTCTGGCCATAGGAGAGGTGCCAGAGGACTGGAGGACAGCGAATGTGGTTCCATTATTCAAGAAGGGTATCAGGGATAAATCAGGTAATTACAGGCCAGTGAGTCTAACATCAGTGGTAGGGAAACTATTGGAAAAAATTCTGAGGGACAGGATTAATCTCCATTTGGAGAGGCAGGGATTAATCAGGGATAGTCAGCATGGCTTTGTCAGGGGGAAATCATATCTAACTAACTTGACTGAATTTTTCGAGGCGGTGACTAGATGTGTAGATGAGGGTAAAGTAGTTGATGTAGTTTACATGGACTTCAGTAAGGCTTTTGATATGGTCCTGCATGGGAGATTGGTGATGTTGTAAATAGTGAGGAGGAAAGCCTTAGATTACAGGACGATATAGATGGGCTGGTAAGATGGGCAGAGCAGTGGCAAATGGAATGTAATCCTGAGAAGTGTGAGGTGATGCATTTTGGGAGGACTAACAAGGCAAGGGAATATACAATAGATGGTAGGACCCTAGGCAGTACAGAGGGTCAGAGGGACCTTGATGTACTTGTCCATAGATAACTGAAGGCAGCAGCACAGGTAGATAAGGTGGTTAAGAAGGCATATGGGATACTTGCCTTTATTAGCTGAGGCATAGAATATAAGAGCAGGAAGGTTATGATGGAGCTGTATAAAACGCTAGTTAGGCCACAGCTGGAGTACTGTGTACAGTTCTGGTCACCACACTACAGGAAGGATGTGATTGCACTGGAGAGGGTGCAGAGGAGATTCATCAGGATGTTGCCTGGGCTGGAGCATTTCAGCTATGAAGAGAGACTGAAAAGTCTAGGACTGTTTTCCTTAGAACAGAGAAGGCTGAGGGGGGGACATAATTGAGGTATACAAAATTATGAGGGGCATTGATAGGTTAGATAGGAAGAAACTGTTTCCCTTAGCAGAGGGGTCAATAACCAGGGGACTTAGATTTATGGTAAGGGGCAGGAGGTTTAGAGGCGATTTGAGGAAAAAAAAATTCACTCAGAGGGTGGTTGGAATCTGGAACACACTGCCTGAAGAGGTGGTAGAGGAAGGAACCCTCACAACATTTAAGAAGCATACAAGGCTACGGGCCAAGTGCTGGAAAATGGGATTAGAATCGATAGGTGCTTGATGGCTGGCACAGACACGATGGGCCGAAGGGCCTGTTTCTGTGCTGTATAACTCTATGACTCTATGAACAGTTTTTAAGAAACTTTTCAAAGTAAAGAAGTTTTACCAGTGAAAATTAAAGCAGAAAATGTTGGAAATACTCAGCAGGTCTGGCAGCATCTGTGGAGAGAGACGCAGGGTTAACGTTTCAGTTCTGTGACCTTTCATCAGAACTGGGAAAGGTTAGAAATGTAATAGGTTTTAAGCAAGTGAAGGACAGTAGGGGGAAGAAGAACAAAAAGGAAGGTCTGTGATCGGGTGGAGGGCAGGAGAGATTAAATGACAAAAGGTTTCATGGTGCAAAGCCAAAGGGAGTGGTAATGGAATGAGTAAACAAAAGATGTGTCTAGAGAAGATGTGAATGGCAGGATAGCAGCTATCCAAATGCAAAGTCAAAGGATTAAGAAAGAAATGAGAGATAAAACTGAACCAGAAAATAAAACATAAAACAAAATGGGGGAAGAGATTATGATCTAAAATTGTTGAACTCAATGTAAAGTCTGTAAGGCTGTAAAATAACCAGTCATATTTTGTTTTTTGTATTAGAGTTTTAGCAGCAAATGAGTCCCAGAGAAAGTGGATAAAAACTTGATGAACGGCTGCTGGTAGTGCAGCAGAGGGAATGGGGAGTGAGGAATAGTCTCAATGGGGGACATTGGGGTGCAGACTCACAAAGATCATCAGAATCAGAGTGAAAATTGAACCAGGAACTTTTATGGGGGTGGGGCGATGGGAGGGTGGCTTATCTCAAATTTATTTATATGTCCCTGGCACTAATCTTTTTAAATTCAAATGTATTTTTCCAATATCTGATGGAGACATTTGGGCCTGGAAGTTCCACTGACCTGTGCCTACTTTTCAGGCACCAAACAGCCTCCCAAGTCTTCAATTTGACTGGCAGGAATCATACACTCATTGCAAGCTGGAGGTGCACTGCAGGCTATATTAGTGTAGGTAACAATTGTGTCCCCATCCCACATCTAAACACATTCAAATCACATGGACCAGTTCCCCCACCATCATGGTCTCGACCACAGCCCCTCCACACCAATCTCTGCCAATAACTTCCTCCAATTCCACTGACCACTACTCACCCCTCCCAGTCACTTCTACCCCTTACTAACAGCCAATGTTTCTTTTTACTTTGAGGATGTAACTAGCAGAATAGATAAGGGGGAACCAGTGGATGTTGTGTATTTGGATTTTCAGATGGCTTTCGATAAAGTCCCACACAGGAGGTTAGTGAACAAAATTAGAGCACAGGGGATTGGGGGTAATATAGTGGCATGGATTGACAATGAGTTAATGGACAAAAAACAGAGAGTAGGAATAAATGGCTCATTCTCAGGTTGGCAGGCTGTTAAGAGTCGAGCCCAGATATTCACAATCCATATCAATGATTTGGATGTGGGGAATGAAATGTAATATTTCCAAGTTTGCTGATGACACAAAACTATGTGGGAATGAGAGTTGTGAGGAGGCTTCAAGGGGATTTAGACAGGCCAAGTGAGTGGGCAAGAATATGGCAGATGGAATATAATGTGGAAAAATGTGAAGTTATCCACTTTGGTGGAAAACGAGAAATGCAGAGTATTTCTTAAATGGTGAAAGATTGGGAAGTGTTGATGTTCAAAGGGACTTGGGTGTCCTTGTTCATGAGTCACGGAAAGCTAACATGCAGGTTCAGCAAACAATTAGGTAGGCAAATGGTATGTTAGCCTTTATCGCAACAACAGTTGAGCACAGGAGTAGTGAAGTCTTGCTGCAATTGTATAGAGCCTTGGTGAGACTGCACCTGGAGTATTTTGTACAGTTTTGATCTCCTTACCTAAGGAAGGATATACTTGCCACAGAGGGAGTGCAACGAAGGTTCACCAGACTGATTCCTGGGATGACGGGATTGTCCTATGAGGAGAGATTGAGGAGACTGGGCCTGTATTCTCTAGAGTTTAGAAGAATGAGAGGTGATTTCATTGAAGCATTCAAAATTCTTACAGGTCTTGACAAGATTGATACAGGAAGATGTTTCTCCTGGTTGGGGGTCTAGAACCAGGGACTCAGTCTCAGAATAAGGGGCAGGACATTAGGACTGAAATGAGGAGGAACTTCTTCACTCAGAGGGTGGTGAATATTTGGAATTCTCTACCCTAGAGGGTTGTGGAAGCTCAGTGAGCCAGGAAATGCCCAGACCCAAGCTCTGCTGCGTGCTGAGTTAGATAGTCTCAGCAGTAAGGATACTACACACAGACAACATCCACCCTTGCCCTACTTCAAACAGGGAGTGGAAAACCGTTCCAGATCCCTATCCATGGACTCCTCCTGGAAAGACCAGGGGGATAGATCTAGACTTCAATGGAAATAAAAATGTAGAGAGATGTAAAACAGGCTGCCGACTCGCTATTAGCCGTTTTACACTCTTGCACATGTGTGTGGGCACTGAGAGAGGATGACATCAGGATTAGGATAATGGGTGAGAAGTGTGCTGTAACCATGTGAAGGATATCTACTTGAGGGAGACAGTAAGGGGACCGATGTCTGTAGCCCAGAAACAGTCGTTAACTTCAGAGAGGAGGGTCAGGGGGAATAAAAAAAGAATAAAGTGAAGAAACAGAAAGTAAAAGCCACAACAGCGACATGAGGAAAAACTTTTTTATAGAGTGGTTCGGATCTGGAATGCACTGCCTGAGAGTGTGGTGGAGGCAGGTTCAGTGTGTGTTTAGGATCTGGAATGCACTGTCTGAGAGTGTGGTGGAGGCAGGTTCAGTGTGTGTTTAGGATCTGGAATGCACTGCCTGAGAGTGTGGTGGAGGCAGGTTCAGTGAGTGTTTAGGGTCTGGAATGCACTGCCTGAGAGTGTGGTGGAGGCAGGTTCAGTGTGTGTTTAGGATCTGGAATGCACTGCCTGAGAGTGTGGTGGAGGCAGGTTCAGTGAGTGTTTAGGGTCTGGAATGCACTGCCTGAGAGTGTGGTGGAGGCAGGTTCAGTGAGTGTTTAGGATCTGGAATGCACTGTCTGAGAGTGTGGTGGAGGCAGGTTCAGTGAGTGTTTAGGGTCTGGAATGCACTGTCTGAGAGTGTGGTGGAGGCAGGTTCAGTGTGTGTTTAGGATCTGGAATGCACTGCCTGAGAGTGTGGTGGAGGCAGGTTCAGTGAGTGTTTAGGATCTGGAATGCACTGTCTGAGAGTGTGGTGGAGGCAGGTTCAGTGAGTGTTTAGGATCTGGCATGCACTGTCTGAGAGTGTGGTGGAGGCAGGTTCAGTGTGTGTTTAGGATCTGGAATGCACTGTCTGAGAGTGTGGTGGAGGCAGGTTCAGTGTATGTTTAGGATCTGGAATGCACTGCCTGAGAGTGTGGTGGAGGCAAGTTCAGTGAGTGTTTAGGATCCGGAATGCAATGCCTGAGAGTGCGGTGGAGGCAGGTTCAGTGTGTGTTTAGGATCTGGAATGCACTGCCTGAGAGTGTGGTGGAGGCAGGTTCAGTGAGTGTTTAGGATCTGGAATGCACTGCCTGAGAGTGTGGTGGAGGCAGTTTCAGTGAGTGTTTAGGATCCGGAATGCACTGCCTGAGAGTGTGGTGGAGGCAGGTTCAGTGAGTGTTTAGGATCTGGAATGCACTGTCTGAGAGTGTGGTGGAGGCAGGTTCAGTGAGTGTTTAGGATCCGGAATGCACTGCCTGAGAGTGTGGTGGAGGCAGGTTCAGTGAGTGTTTAGGATCTGGAATGCACTGTCTGAGAGTGTGGTGGAGGTAGGTTCGGTGAGTGTTTAGGATCTGGAATGCAGTGTCTGAGAGTGTGGTGGAGGCAGGTTCAGTGAGTGTTTAGGATCCGGAATGCACTGCCTGAGAGTGTGGTGGAGGCAGGTTCAGTGAGTGTTTAGGATCTGGAATGCACTGCCTGAGAGTCTGGTGGAGGCAGGTTCAGTGAGTGTTTAGGATCCGGAATGCACTGCCTGAGAGTGTGGTGGAGGCAGGTTCAGTGAGTGTTTAGGATCTGGAATGCACTGTCTGAGAGTCTGGTGGAGGCAGGTTCAGTGAGTGTTTAGGATCCGGAATGCACTGCCTGAGAGTGTGGTGGAGGCAGGTTCAGTGAGTGTTTAGGATCTGGAATACACTGTCTGAGAGTGTGGTGGAGGCAGGTTCAGTGAGTGTTTAGGATCTGGAATGCACTGTCTGAGAGTGTGGTGGAGGCAGGTTCAGTGTGTGTTTAGGATCTGGAATGCACTGTCTGAGAGTGTGGTGGAGGCAGGTTCAGTGAGTGTTTAGGATCTGGAATACACTGTCTGAGAGTGTGGTGGAGGCAGGTTCAGTGAGTGTTTAGGATCTGGAATACACTGTCTGAGAGTGTGGTGGAGGCAGGTTCAGTGAGTGTTTAGGATCTGGAATGCACTGTCTGAGAGTGTGGTGGAGGCAGGTTCAATCGAAGCTTTCAGAAGAGAGCTGGATAATTATATGAAGAGAAAACATTTGCAGGGCTACAGGGAAAAGGCAGGGGAGTGGGACGAGGGGCGTTTCTGGCACAGACATGACTGGCCAAATGACCTCCTTCTGTGCTCTATCCATTCTATGGGCTGCATTTCACGGACCGCCCTGAAGTGGGATCAGAGGCGTTGGGGTGGTGGGGGGGGGGCACAGAGTATCGTGTCGGGTGGCGGCAGTGGGGGATGGGTGCAGGGCGGACGGCCCATTTCCTCCCCATCGCCCAGCGATCTTCCCAGGGTCAGGATAGGCCAACAATGGCCTTCCCGCCCAGAGGCCAATTGAGGCCCTTGAGTAGCCTATTAACAACCAATTAGGGGCCTCTTCCCGCCACCACTGGGATCTTACCAGCAGCGGGAAAGCGAAGTGCCCTCCTTGGTGGGGGGGGTGGGGGGGGGGGTTCCCTTCCTCCATGGGAAATGTATGGCCCATGAAGGACCCCCACCAGGAACCAATTCATCCCCCAGGACCCCCCTCCCCCTGGACCTCAAGACCACCGCCCACCACCACCACCCCCCCCCCCCCTCACCAGGGCCTTCTGGACTGGCTCCGGAGGCCCTGCCTCACCTACCTCTTGGCGCTGGGCCTGAGTTCGAGGCCTCTGCAGTACTGGCAGTGGCCACCGCTCCCGCTGGCACTGCTGATACTGCTTAGCCACTGGCGCTCTGATTGGCCGGCAGCTCATGGAGGTGGGATCCCTATCTTTAAAGGGACAGGGATCCCACCTCCTGAAACCTACATTTAAAAACGGCAGAAGATTGCACTGGGGGGGCCATGAAAATGCAGAGGCGCAGTTCCCCCAGCCTTTCTCGCCTGGTGCTGGGAGCCCCGTCTCCTACACAAAATCCAGCCTATGATTCTATAATTCAGTAAAGCCGAGTCAGGCCCCTGGACCCTCCTCCGCCTCCAAACATTAGGGAACTCTGGCCTGGCATGGGGAAAGGTGACCATGAAGCTGTCAGACTGCCGTAAAAACCCATCTGGTTCACTAATGTCCTGCAGGGAAGGAAACCTGCCGTCCTTACCTGGTCTGGGCTACATGTGACTCCAGACCCACTCTGACGTTGAATCTGAAGTGGTCTAACATGCGCCATCATTATAAAGAGTCACTGAAAGAAAGTCCACCATCTGTTACGGCTACGTGGTGAGGGGTGTGGGTTGTCCCCACTGTTGAACTCCCAATTGACTGCAGCAAGTGCTTTTCTTATTAGGATTTTAACCCCCTTGTGTTTTATTCATCAAATAAACAGACAGTGACAGGTTTTGTTGGAGTTTTAAAACAGAAGATTAAATATTTATTGATCAAATATTCACTCCCGAAATGGTCGCAATTGCACCCACACACGCATTCACTCATGCATACACACACACACACGCACACAGAGGAAGAAACAGAAAGAGTGGAAATGGGGTAAGTGGTTTGAAGTGAGGTCGGTTTTTGTGGTTCCTGCTGAATCTTCTTGAAGGTGAATTTCTTGTTTAAAGTTGCAGGCCTCGGTTGTTTGTAGATTTCTCTGTTGCTTGAAATTTCAGTCTGAAGGCAGAGGATCACTTCCAGTTCACTGCGGCACAAATTATAGAGTCACAGAGTAGTACAGCATAGAAACAGGCCCTTCGGCCCACCACATCCATGCCGACCATAATGCCTATCTATACTAAACCCACCTGCCTGCATTAATTCCATATCCCTCTATGCCTTGCTCATTCAAGTACCTGTCCAGATGCCTCTTAAATGTTCCTGCCTCCACCACCTCCTCAGGCAGCTCATTCCAGATACCCACTATTCTTTGTGTGAAAAATTTACCCCTTTGATCCCCTTTAAACCTCCTCCCTCTCACCTTAAATCTATGCCCTGCAGTTTTAGTCACCCCCCCAATGGGAAACATACTCTGGCTATCCACCCTATCAATGCCTCTCATAATTTTATATACCTCTATCATGTCCCCTCTCAGCCTCCTTCGCTCCAGGGAAAACAAACCAAGCCTATCCAATCTCTCTTTATAACTCAAGCCCTCCAAACCAGGCAACATCCTTGTGAATCTTTTCTGCTCCCTCTCTAGCTTAATCACATCTTTCCTGTAGTGCGGCAACCAGAACTACACACAGTACTCCAAATGCGGCCTAACCAACGTTATGTACAACTGTAACATGACGTCCCAACTCTTGTACTCAATGCCTCGGCCGATGAAGGCAAGCATGCCATACACCTTCTTCACCACCCTGTCTACCTGTGTTGCCACTTTCAGGGAACTATGTACTTGTACCCCAAGGTCTCTCTGCTCAACAACACTCCCCAGGGCACTGCCATTCACTGTGTATGTCCTGCCCTGGTTTAACTTCCCAAAATGCATCACTTCACACTTGTCTGTGTTAAATTCCATTTGCCACTCCCTTGCCCACTTTCCCAGTTGATCTATATCCTGTTGTAACCTTAGACAACCTTCTTCACTGTCCACTATACCACCAATTTTGGTGTCATCTGCAAACTTACTAATTATGCCCCTTACATTCACAACCAAGTCATTAATATATATGACAAACAACAGAGGGACCAACACCGATCCCTGCGGCACACCACAGGTCACCGGCCTCCAATCTGAAAAACAACCCTCCACTACCACCCTCTGCCTCCTATCACCAAACCAATTTTGTATCCAATTTGCTAGCTCACCCTGGATCCCATGTGTTTGAACCTCTGGACCAGCCTACCATGCGGGACCTTGTCAAAGGCCTTGCTAAAGTCCATGTAGACAACGTCCATCACCCTGCCCTCATCAATCCTCTTGGTCACCTCCTCAAAAAACTCAATCAAATTCGTGAGACATGATTTCCCACGCACAAAGCCATGCTGACTATCCCTAATCAGACCATGCCTTTCCAGATGCATATAAATCCTGTCTCTCAGAATCCCTTCCAATAACTTTCCCACCACTGATGTAAGGCTCACTGGCCTGTAGTTCCCTGGCTTATCCCTGCTACCCTTCTTAAATAAAAGCACAACATTAGCTATTCCCCAGCCTTCCGGTGTACCTCACCCATGGCTAACGATGATACAAAAATCTCTGTCAGGGCCCCAGCAATCTCCTCCCTTGTTTCCCAGAGCATCCTAGAATACACCTGGGGATTTATCCACCTTAATGCGCTTCAAAACCTCCAACACCTCCTCCTTTGTAATGTTGATATGCTCCAGGATATCGCTGTTCCCTCCCTTGAACTCACTAGCTTCCATGACCTTATCCACGGTAAATACGGACGAGAAATATTCATTTAAGACCTCGCCCATTTCCTGTGGCTCCACACATAGATTGCCACACTGATCCTTAAGGGGACCTACTCTCTCCCTAGCTGCCCTTTTACTCTTAATATACTAATAGGATCTTTTAGGATTCTCCTTTATCTTATCTGCCAGGGAAATCTCATGGCCCCTTTTTGCCCTCCTAATTTCCTTCTTAAGTGTACTGCTACATCCCTTATACTTCTCGAGGGACTCGCTTGATCCCAGCTGCCTATACCTGACATATGCCTCCTTCTTTGTCCTGACCAGACCCTCAATATCCCTCGTCAACCAAGGTTCCCTAAACTTGCCAGCCTTGCCCTTCCATCTAACAGGAACATTCCAGCCCTGAACTCTTTCTATCTCACTTTTAAAAGCCTCCCACTTGCCAGACGCCCCTTTACCTGTAAACAGCCTCTCCCATTCAACTTTTGAGAGTTCCTGTCTGATTCCATCGAAATTAGCCTTCCCCCAATTTAGGACTTCAACCTGAGGACCAGTCCTATCCTTTTCCATAACTATCTTGAAGCTAATAGAGTTATGGTCACTGGTCCCAAAGTGCTCCCCCACTGACATATCAACCACCTGCCCATCCTCATTTCCTGAGAGGAGGTCGAGTGTAGCCCCTTCTCTAGTAGGGCCATCCACATACTGCTTCAGAAAACTATCCTGGTCACACTTAAATTCTTCCCCATCTGATCCCTTAGCACTAAGGCAGTCCCAGTCAATATTAGGGAAGTTAAAATCACCTACTATTACAACCCTATAATTCCTGCACCTATCTGTGATTTCCCTACATATATGCTCCTCCACTTCCCTCTGACTATTGGGGGGCCTATAGTATAATCCCATCAAAGTGATCACCCCTTTCTTATTTCTAAGTTCTACCCATATGGCCTCACTGGACATTCCCCCCGGGACATCCTCTCTAAGTACTGCCGTGATGTCCTCCCTAATCAATAGTGCAACTCCCCCTCCTCTCTTACCTCCAGCTCTGTCACGCCGGAAAGATTGGTACCCCGGAACATTGAGCTGTCAGTCCTGCCCATCCCTCAACCACGTTTCTGTAATAGCTATAATATCACAATCCCATGTACCGATCCATGCTCAGAGTTCATCTGCCTTACCTGTAAGGCTTCTTGTATTAGAGTAAATGTAGTTTAGCCTACCAGACCTTCCACGCTCCTTGTCCTGCACCTGCCTGGCCTGCCTACTGGACTTGCTTGCTTTAACCTCTAGTTGAAGTGTAGAACTCACAACAGGTCACCTTCCTTTTAGCTTGCTAGATTTTCTCCCAGCTCTCCAGGCTTTGATAATGGTTTATAAAAGCAAAATACTGCGGATGCTGGAAATCTGAAACAAAAACAAGAAATGCTGGAATCACTCAGCAGGTCTGGCAGCATCTGTGGAAAGAGAAGCAGAGTTAACGTTTCGGGTCAAGGTTCCGAAGAAGGGTCACTGACCCGAAACGTTAACTCTGCTTCTCTTTCCACAGATGCTGCCAGACCTGCTGAGTGATTCCAGCATTTCTTGTTTTTGTTTGATAATGGTTTATCCTGATTCTTTTTTCTCTCTCTCCGGAGAGCTACATTTTAAGCTAAAAGTCTCTCTCATCTTGCCTTTGTTGGGAGACATAGATCTTCTTCCCTGTGATGACTGACAATGGCCCAGGGTGTGGCTACTTCACACCTTCTTTCTTTCAGAAGAAACCATTCAATTCAAAAATGTCTCCTGATGGGTTCAGGATGGTTGTAATTGACACCTCTTAGCTTTAGACTGTATCTTTCTGTCTTGCCAGACAGTAAGACAGGGCTGAGGTCTTTTGACCTTTGATGGCCATTTTAAAGTATGTTGTCCATTTAATTAAAGAAATTACCTTGCCAGTAATGCCCACAATTATTTTTTAAAATCGACCTTCCTGTACACCCAAATATTACAGAGGTATCCTCTTGGGTCAGTGCTACATCGGGCATGAACCACAAAACACCTGCATCTTTTGCTCTGATAGATTCTCTCCGCTTCCACATCTTTAGTTCCGCCTGCATCAAGCACCATTTGCTGCTAAGGCCGCTTCCTATCACACTCTGAGTCAGCCCGTGTGGAACCAGGTAGAAGCTGGTTGTTGCTGAATCACCTTTTAAATTACCCTCCTGCCACCCCCCCCCCCCCCAATCCAATATAGTGAGGTATCCATTGTCTGCTTGGCATTACCGAACACCGGAAGAATGGCGGCCGGGAAGCCACGTTTCATTGCTTCGTGGCACCTGCTGTAGTGACATATCTGTTCCAAACACAGTAATGCTGGTGGGAGACGCTGAAAGTAACGGCAGAGAAAGAGGGTAAAATCCCAAACCCCACCCCTTCATCAAACTGAGCCTTAAACACACCAGGTCCATGGCTCTGAAGGTTAAAGTCAATCCACATTGGCACCAAAAATTCAACACTACACAACTGACGTGACCCCTAGTGGCCAAATAGCCAACTGTTGAACTTGGAATATTACTCAAAAATAAAAAAGCTTGCATTTCTTTTTCTCTGGTGCATCTCCCACTTCCTTCACTCCACAACTGGCGGCTGTGTATTCTGCTGCCCAGGCCCAAAGTTCTGGAATTCCCTCCCTAAACCTCTCCATTTCTCTCTCCTTCTTTAAGATGTTCCATAAAACACACTTCTCAGACCAAGCTTTTTGTCACCTGTTGTAATATTTCCTTTTTTGGTTCATTGTCAATGTTGGTCCGATTTAAGCTCCTGTGAAGCAACATGGGACATTTTATGACCATTAAAGGGGCTTTATAAATGCAGGTTGTTGCTGTACAATTGAGGTAAAGGCACCTTGACAATGGTGAAATTTGAAATTTGAATTATTTCTCCAGAATTATTGAGAGAACACCTTTCACCTTGGGACAGTGTTAATGGACTGCAGTGGTTCAAGAAGGAGGCTCACCACCACCTTCTCAAGGGCAACGAGGGATGGGTAATAAATTCTGGCCGGGCCAGTGACCCCCACACCCTGAGAATGAACTATTATTGCTTTAAAGTGTTGTCTGTTCCAAATATATTTCTCCCTCACATCAGGCCCTCGCACAACCTTACAGTTTGTTCTATGTCTTTTATAGACACCCAGGGAACACCTTAAAAATGCAATACAGAATTGAAAATGCTGACACACTCCCATCTTTCAAAGTCCCAATATCTTAAGCCATTTTACAATCCAGATGTATGATACACAGTGATTGACAAGGTTACAGTGACTGGCAAGGACACAGCGAGTGACCAGGACACAGAATGACGAGGATATGGTGAGTGACTAGGAGACAGCGAGTGACCAGGAGACAGGGAGTGGCCAGGAGACAGTGAGTGACCAGGACACAGAATGACGAGAATATGGTGAGTGACTAGGAGACAGCGAGTGACCAGGAGACAGTGAGAGACCAGGAGACAGCGAGTGACCAGGAGACAGAATGACGAGAATATGGTGAGTGACTAGGAGACAGCGAGTGACCAGGAGACAGGGAGTGGCCAGGAGACAGTGAGTGACCAGGACACAGAATGACGAGGATATGGTGAGTGACTAGGAGACAGCGAGTGACCAGGAGACAGTGAGAGACCAGGAGACAGAATGACGAGGATATGGTGAGTGACTAGGAGACAGCGAGTGACCAGGAGACAGTGAGAGACCAGGAGACAGAATGACGAGGATATGGTGAGTGACTAGGAGACAGCGAGTGACCAGGAGACAGTGAGTGACCAGGACACAGTCAGTGTCCAGGAGACAGTGAGTGACCAGGAGACAGTGAGTGGCCAGGAGACAGTGAGTGGCCAGGAGACAGTGAGTGACCAGGAGACAGTGAGTGTCCAGGAGACAGTGAGTGTCCAGGAGACAGTGAGTGACCAGGAGACAGTGAGTGACCAGGACACAGTCAGTGTCCAGGAGTCAGTGAGTGACCAGGAGACAGAATGACGAGGATATGGTGAGTGACTAGGAGACAGCGAGTGACCAGGAGACAGTGAGTGACCAGGACACAGTCAGTGTCCAGGAGACAGTGAGTGACCAGGAGACAGTGAGTGGCCAGGAGACAGTGAGTGACCAGGAGACAGTGAGTGGCCAGGAGACAGTGAGTGACCAGGACACAGTCAGTGTCCAGGAGACAGTGAGTGGCCAGGACACAGACTGACGAGGATATGGTGAGTGACTAGGAGACAGCGAGTGACCAGGAGACAGTGAGTGACCAGGAGACAGCGAGTGACCAGGAGACAGTGAGTGGCCAGGAGACAGCGAGTGGCCAGGAGACAGTGAGTGACCAGGAGACAGTGACTGACCAGGACACAGAATGACGAGGATAAGGCGAGTGACCAGGTGACAGCGAGTGACCAGGAGACAGAATGACGAGGATATGGTGAGTGACTAGGAGACAGTGAGTGGCCAGGAGACAGTGAGAGGCCAGGAGACAGTGAGTGGCCAGGAGACAGTGAGTGACCAGGATACAGCGAGTGACCAGGACACAGAATGACGAGGATATGGTGTGTGATGAGGACACAGTGAGTGACCAGGAGACAGTGAGTGGCCAGGAGACAGTGAGTGACCAGGACACAGAATGACAAGGATAAGGTGAGTGACCGGGAGACAGCGAGTGACCAGGAGACAGCGAGTGACCAGGAGACAGAATGACGAGGATATGATGAGTGACCAGGAGACAGTGAGTGACCAGGACACAGAATGACGAGGATAAGGTGAGTGACCAGGAGACAGCGAGTGACCAGGAGACAGAATGACGAGGATATGATGAGTGACCAGGAGACAGCAAGTGACCAGGACACAGAATGACAAGGATATGGTGAGTGATGAGGACACAGTGAGTGACCAGGAGACAGCGAGTGACCAGGACACAGAATGACAAGGATAAGGTGAGTGACCAGGAGACAGCGAGTGGCCAGGAGACAGTGACTGACCAGGACACAGAATGACGAGGATATGGTGAGTGACTTGGAGACAGCGAGTGGCCAGGAGATAGTGAGTGGCCAGGAGACAGCGAGTGACCAGGAGACAGAATGACGAGGATATGATGAGTGACCAGGAGACAGTGAGTGACCAGGAGACAGCGAGTGACCAGGAGACAGAATGACGAGGATATGATGAGTGACCAGGAGACAGTGAGTGACCAGGAGACAGCGAGTGACCAGGAGACAGAATGACGAGGATATGATGAGTGACCAGGACACAGTGAGCGACCAGGACACAGAATGACGAGGATAAGGTGAGTGACCAGGAGACAGCGAGTGGCCAGGAGACAGTGAGTGGCCAGGAGACAGTGAGTGACCAGGACACAGCGAGTGACCAGGATACAGCGAGTGACCAGGACACAGAATGACGAGGATATGGTGAGTGATGAGGACACAGTGAGTGACCAGGAGACAGCGAGTGACCAGGACACAGAATGACAAGGATAAGGTGAGTGACCAGGAGACAGCGAGTGGCCAGGAGACAGTGACTGACCAGGACACAGAATGACGAGGATATGGTGAGTGACTTGGAGACAGCGAGTGGCCAGGAGATAGTGAGTGGCCAGGAGACAGCGAGTGACCAGGAGACAGAATGACGAGGATATGATGAGTGACCAGGAGACAGTGAGTGACCAGGACACAGAATGACGAGGATAAGGTGAGTGACCAGGAGACAGCGAGTGGCCAAGAGACAGCGAGTGGCCAGGAGACAGTGAGTGGACAGGAGACAGTGAGTGGCCAGGACACAGCGAGTGACCAGGACACAGCGAGTGACCAGGATACAGCGAGTGACCAGGACACAGAATGACGAGGATATGGTGAGTGATGAGGACACAGTGAGTGACCAGGAAACAGTGAGTGGCCAGGAGACAGTGAGTGACTAGGAGACAGTGAGTGACCAGGAGACAGCGAGTGACCAGGATACAGCGAGTGACCAGGACACAGAATGACGAGGATATGGTGAGTGATGAGGACACAGTGAGTGACCAGGAGACAGCGAGTGACCAGGACACAGAATGACGAGGATATGGTGAGTGATGAGGACACAATGAGTGACCAGGAGACAGCGAGTGACCAGGACACAGAATGACGAGGATAAGGTGAGGACCAGGAGACAGCGAGTGACCAGGAGACAGCGAGTGACCAGGAGACAGAATGACGAGGATATGATGAGTGACCAGGAGACAGTGAGTGACCAGGACACAGAATGACGAGGATAAGGTGAGTGACCAGGAGACAGCGAGTGGCCAGGAGACAGAGAGTGTCCAGGAGACAGTGAGTGACCAGGAGACAGCGAGTGACCAGGACACAGTGAGTGACCAGGACACAATGAGTGACCAGGAGACAGTGAGTGACCAGGACACAGTGAGTGTCCAGGAGACAGTGAGTGACCAGGAGACAGTGAGTGTCCAGGAGACAGTGAGTGTCCAGGAGACAGTGAGCGACCAGGACACAACGAGTGACCAGGAGACAGTGA
The DNA here is from genome assembly GCF_036365525.1 of Heterodontus francisci. Taxonomy (NCBI): domain Eukaryota; kingdom Metazoa; phylum Chordata; class Chondrichthyes; order Heterodontiformes; family Heterodontidae; genus Heterodontus; species Heterodontus francisci. The sequence continues at coordinate 28,827 of NW_027140474.1, read as the reverse complement.
GTGACCAGGACACAGTGAGTGACCAGGACACAGTGAGTGACCAGGAGACAGTGAGTGACCAGGACACAGTCAGTAACCAGGAGACAGTGAGTGACCAGGACACAGCGAGTGACCAGGAGACAGTGAGTGACCAGGACACAGCGAGTGACCAGGAGACAGTGAGCGACCAGGACACAGCGAGTGACCAGGAGACAGTGAGTGACCAGGACACAGCGAGTGACCAGGAGACAGTGAGCGACCAGGACACAGCGAGTGACCAGGACACAGCGAGTGACCAGGACACGGTGAGTGACCAGGAGACAGTGAGCGACCAGGACACAGCGAGTGACCAGGACACGGCGAGTGACCAGGACACGGTGAGTGACCAGGACACAGCGAGTGTCCAGGAGACAGTGAGTGTCCAGGAGACAGTGAGTGACCAGGACACAGCGAGTGACCAGGACACAGCGAGTGACCAGGAGACAGTGAGTGTCCAGGAGACAGTGAGTGACCAGGAGACAGCGAGTGACCAGGACACAGTCAGTGACCAGGAGACAGCGAGTGACCAGGGCACAGCGAGTGACCAGGAGACAGCGAGTGACCAGGAGACAGTGAGTGACCAGGAGACAGCGAGTGACCAGGACACCCGTTTCTTGACCTGACTGTCTCTCTGCAAGGACTCCTTCAAACTCTTAAATCAACTATTCTATTGGGTCCCCAGCTGACATCGTGGGAGCACAACAATAAACTAAGGGCAGCCTCTCTCGTCATGTCTCTGATGACAGGCCTAAGAAGGTCTGCTGGGTTCTAAGAACCCTCCCTTACTGGGTCCGTGTTGCCCACCTCAGATTTACACTGATAAATCCACTGGAAATCAACCTCATTCTCAAGCTCCCGGAATACCAGACGATCTCCGAAGGAAAGCCCATCCAACAAAGGTTGTTATGCAATTAAAGTGAAACGTCCCTGACTGTTGGAAGAACTTGCATTTATATAGCACTTTTTACAACTGCAGGATGTCCCAAAGCACTTTACAGTAAAGTACTTGTGAAGAATTGTCACTGTTATAATGCAGGAAATGCAGCAGTCAATCTGCGTACAGCAAGCTCCCAAAAATAGTCATGTGATAAATAGTCAGTGATGGTGGTTCAGAGATAAATATTAGTCATGAAACTTGGGAAAACACCCCCTCTTCAAAATGGTGCCATGGGATGTTTTACGTAGAGCTGAGCGAGTAGACGGGGCCATGGTCTCATCCAAAAGACGGCATCTTTGACAGTGCAGCACTCCCTCGGGCTTGAGCCCACAAGCTTCTGACCCAGAGGGACAGTGCTACACACTGAGACACCACTACAAACTAATAAAAGGAATAAGGATGCTGGAACTGAAAAGACCAAAAGAGCAATACTTTAAATTGATCTCACAGTAGAAGACCACAAATAAAAAACTGTAATAAAGTTATATCGAGAGATACAGCTTGATGAAGTGCAGTAAGGTGTTTCCCTTGGCTGAGAGCTCACATTCAGCAAACGATATTAAAATAGAAATAGATGAATAAAAGCAAAATACTGCAGATGCTGGAAATCTGAAACACAAACAAGAAATGCTGGAAATACTCAGCAGGTCTGGCAGCATCTGTGGAGAGAGAAGCAGAGTTAACGATTCAGGTCAGTGACCCTTCTTCAGAACTGGCAGGTATTAGAAATGTAAAAGGTTTTAAGCAAGTAAAGCGGGGGTGGGGCAAGAGGTAACAAAAGAGAAGGTGTTGATAGGACAGGGTCACAGAATAACTGACCAGAAGGACAGAAATAGATGAAGATAGAGGACATTGGCACTTACTTCCATTCAGATTTTATTCGTTGATCCTTCTGACACTTCTTAGCTTGAAGCACTGCAACAACATTTGGAACATTTGGGGCAAATTAGTGAACTGAGGGCTGGCCGTGGATAAAAATAGAAAGACCACTTGTCACTACAGAACTTCCTCGGGAAATGAGTCCCACAGACTCCCGGTGTGAAGAAGAGGAACACTGCTGTCTATCATCCTCCAGGCTGAAAAACAACCATTTGCTACGACTCACTGTTTTCTGTCCTTGAGCCAATCTTTTATCCAAGCTGACACACACCTTCCTATTCTATGAGCCTCAATTTTGTTAATCTTCCTTTGATGTGGTACTTGGCATTAAAAAAATCCATATAAACAACATCCACTGCATTCTCTTCATCAACCTTCCTGTTACTTCATCAAAAAATTAATTAGTCAAGCACAATCTCTCTTTTACAAATCTGTGCTCACTCTCATTAATTAACTCAAACCTCTCCAAGTGCCTGTTGATTTTTCCTTGATTGTTGTTTCTCAGACCTTACCCACCACTGATGTTAAACTAACTGGTCTGTAGTTACTAGGACTGTCCTTACACCCTTTCTTGAATAACGGTGTTACTTTTGCCACTCTCCAATCCTCTGGCATCTCCCCCATATCCAGGGAAGATTGGAAGATCATGGAAAGCCCTTCCACTATCTCCACCCCCACTCCCTTTAGCAACTTGGGATGCAAGCCATCCAGACCAAGTGACTTATCTACCCTAAGCATAGCCAGCCTTTCCAGTACATTCTGCCTATCAATTTTTACCCCATCCATTATCTCTACCATCTCCACTTCTACTGATATTTTGTCAGATTCCTCTTCCTTAGTAAACACCGATACAAAGTATTCATTAAGTATTCTAGCCTTGCCCTGTGCCTCTAAGCATATATCACCCTGTTTGTCCCTAATGGGACCCACCCCGCTTACTATTACCCCCTTACTATTTACATGCTGGTAGAAGATGTTTGGGTTCCCTTTTATATTAACTGCCATTCTATTCTCTCTTTGCCAGCCTTATCTTCATGGGGGTATTAAAAGGAATTGTGTATTTTTTTCACTTTCTTCCAATGCTTTTTCGTTTATTAATTATAAAAAATATTGGAGCTGGGAAGAAAGGCTGTTTGTCTGTGTGAGGCGGTTGGAGACAGGAGATCACGTGATGAAACCTCCAGAAGTGCATCGAACCCACGGTGGCAACCTGAGCAGAAAGTGCGGAGTGTGGAAGAGACTTTGTTCACAGGGAGAACTGCACTGGACATGGAGCAAATGCTGGTGAGGAGCTGGGTTTGAACTTTGAGTGTTGGCACCAGCCCTTGGCAGTAGTTAGTCTTGAGTTAACATGGCAGTGGAGGACACCTCGTGTGGGCTGCAGGATGAGACACAATATTCGCAGGATGGCACCGAGTATCCTGTATCTCACTCACTCAGCTGCAAATCGGCTTTTGTCAGCGTTTGAAATCCGGAATCTGGGGTAGATTTTCTGTCAAAACAAACTACCTGGGCCATCCAAGGGCAGCAGACTCCATTGGGCTATTGTGTTACCAATGGGATCAGATTGGATTAGCACCTATTAAGGTTGGATTCATTCGACGCAGTGGCACTGCAATGACAAATGCCTGAAACTGCTTGTGCTGATTCAAGAAATAAATAACTTGCAGATCTGGAGTATCTCCCAGAAGCTCCAGATGTCTCAAAGTGCTTCACACAGAAGGTATTTTTGAAGTATAGTCACTGTTATAATACAGGAAATGCTGCAGACAATTTGTGCACTCGAAGATCCCACAAACTGGAATGAAATAATGATTGAATAATGTTTTAGTGATGGTAGTTGAGAGATAAAAGTCCCTCAGAATAGGACACTGGGGAGAACTCCTGTGTTTTGTTTTCAAACTGCCATGGGGTCCACTTGAGAGGAAAGATAGGCTCTTAGTTTAACGTCACATCTGAAAGACAACAGCTCTGATGGTGCTGCATTGTCCGGAAGTGTCAGATTAAAAGAACAAGAGAGGACATTGTGAGCGGCAAAAAGAAATGACAAAGCAGAGAGAGAAGGGAAGGGTTCTGACCGACAGTAAGGTTGGAGGCTAGAGTCAAAAGAGAGATCGTCAATCAGACACAAACATTTTTCCTGTATCCTGTTCAGCACTGGAATTCTCTAGTGACCATGATCAACATGTCCAGACTGTGGTGAGATTACTCATTGATTGACCAACCGCACAATTCCAAGCATTTACAATCTGTCCATTGGCAACAGTTGGATTTTACTGGAATATCTCTGTGATGTGGAAAGAACCAAAGATTGGTCCAGATGGAATTTCCTTCAAGAGTAAAACATAAGCTCCAGTCACACTCACTCCGTTTCTCCTACTCACAGCTTTAATTCATTCTATACAGTGACCTGCTGGAAATATATCAACTGTAAATCTTCTTAAAGATCAGTAACACAGTTTCTTTAGATGTTAATTGATTCAGACAGCCCAAACTTGCTTTTAGCATTCTCCCAAAGGTAATAACTTCACTCTGTCACTCTCACTCTTCACTGCCCCACTCCCACGCTCTCGCGTTTCACCGCCCCACTCCCTCCTCCCGCTCTTCACTGCCCCACTCCCACATTCTCATTCTTCACCACCCCACTCCCACGCTCTCGCTCTTCACTGCCCCACTCCCACGCTCTCGCTCTTCACTGCCCCACTCCCACACCCTCACTCCCACACCCTCGCTCTTCACCGCCCCACTCCCTCCTCCCGCTCTTCACTGCCCCACTCCCACATTCTCATTCTTCACCACCCCACTCCCACGCTCTCGCTCTTCACTGCCCCACTCCCACGCTCTCACTCTTCACTGCCCCACTCCCACGCTCTCGCTCTTCACCGCCCCACTCCCACGCTCTCGCTCTTCACCACCCCACTCCCACGCTCTCGCTCTTCACTGCCCCACTCCCACGCTCTCACTCTTCACTGCCCCACTCCCACGCTCTCGCTCTTCACTGCCCCACTCCCACGCTCTCGCTCTTCACTGCCCCACTCCCACGCTCTCCCTCTTCACTGCCCCACTCCCACACTCTCACTCTTCACTGCCCCACTCCCACGCTCTCGCTCTTCACTGCCCCACTCCCACGCTCTCGCTCTTCACTGCCCCACTCCCACACCCTCACTCCCTCCTCCCGCTCTTCACTGCCCCACTCCCACGCTCTCCCTCTTCACTGCCCCACTCCCACGCTCTCACTCTTCACTGCCCCACTCCCACGCTCTCGCTCTTCACTGCCCCACTCCCACGCTCTCGCTCTTCACTGCCCCACTCCCACGCTCTCCCTCTTCACTGCCCCACTCCCACACTCTCACTCTTCACTGCCCCACTCCCACGCTCTCGCTCTTCACTGCCCCACTCCCACCTCTCGCTCTCCACTGCCCCACTCCCACACCCTCGCTCTTCACCGCCCCACTCCCTCCTCCCGCTCTTCACTGCCCCACTCCCACATTCTCATTCTTCACCACCCCACTCCACGCTCTCGCTCTTCACTGCCCCACTCCCACGCTCTCCCTCTTCACTGCCCCACTCCCACGCTCTCGCTCTTCACTGCCCCACTCCCACGCTCTCGCTCTTCACTGCCCCACTCCCACACCCTCACTCCCTCCTCCCGCTCTTCACTGCCCCACTCCCTCCTCCCGCTCTTCACTGCCCCACTCCCACATTCTCATTCTTCACCACCCCACTCCCACGCTCTCGCTCTTCACTGCCCCACTCCCACGCTCTCGCTCTTCACTGCCCCACTCCCACACCCTCACTCCCACACCCTCGCGTTTCACCGCCCCACTCCCTCCTCCCGCTCTTCACTGCCCCACTCCCACATTCTCAATCTTCACCACCCCACTCCCACGCTCTCGCTCTTCACTGCCCCACTCCCACGCTCTCACTCTTCACTGCCCCACTCCCACGCTCTCGCTCTTCACCGCCCCACTCCCACGCTCTCGCTCTTCACCACCCCACTCCCACGCTCTCGCTCTTCACTGCCCCACTCCCACGCTCTCGCGCTTCACTGCCCCACTCCCACGCTCTCACTCTTCACTGCCCCACTCCCACGCTCTCGCTCTTCACTGCCCCACTCCCACGCTCTCCCTCTTCACTGCCCCACTCCCACGCTCTCACTCTTCACTGCCCCACTCCCACGCTCTCGCTCTTCACTGCCCCACTCCCACGCTCTCGCTCTTCACTGCCCCACTCCCACGCTCTCACTCTTCACTGCCCCACTCCCACGCTCTCGCTCTTCACTGCCCCATTCCCACGCTCTCGCTCTTCACTGCCCCACTCTCACACCCTCACTCCCACACCCTCGCTCTTCACCGCCCCACTCCCTCCTCCCGCTCTTCACTGCCCCACTCCCACATTCTCATTCTTCACCACCCCACTGCCACGCTCTCGCTCTTCACTGCCCCACTCCCACGCTCTCGCTCTTCACTGCCCCACTCCCACACCCTCACTCCCACACCCTCGCTCTTCACCGCCCCACTCCCTCCTCCCGCTCTTCACTGCCCCACTTCCACATTCTCATTCTTCACCACCCCACTCCCACGCTCTCGCTCTTCACTGCCCCACTCCCACGCTCTCGCTCTTCACTGCCCCACTCCCACATTCTCATTCTTCACCACCCCACTCCCACGCCCTCGCTCTTCACTGCCCCACTCCCACGCTATCGCTCTTCACTGCCCCACTCCCACGCTCTCACTCTTCACTGCCCCACTCCCACTCTTCACTGCCCCACTCCCACGCTTTCGCTCTTCACTGCCCCACTCCCACGCTCTCGCTCTTCACTGCCCCACTCCCACGCTCTCACTCTGCACCATCCCATCCCACTCCCACGCTCTCGCTCTTCACTGCCCCACTCCGACGCTCTCACTCTTCACTGCCCCACTCCGACGCTCTCACTCTTCACTGCCCCACTCCCACGCTCTCGCTCTTCACTGCCCCACTCCCACGCTCTCACTCTGCACCATCCCACTCCCACGCTCTCGCTCTTCACCGCCCCACTCCCACGCTCTTGCTCTTCACTGCCCCACTCCCACGCTCTCGCTATTCACTGCCCCACTCCCACGCTCTCGCTCATCACTGCCCCACTCCCACACCTTTGCTCATCACTGCCCCACTCCCACGCTCTCGCTCTTCACTGCCCCACTCCCACACTCTCGCTCATCACTGCCCCACTCCCAAGCCTTCGCTCTTCACTGTCCCACTCCCACGCTCTCACTCTTCACTGCTCCACTCCCACGCTCTCACTCTTCACTGCCCCACTCCCACGCTCTCGCTCTTCATTGCCCCACTCCCATGCCCTCTCTCTTCACTGCCCCACTCTCACGCTCTCACTCTTCACTGCCCCACTCCCACGCTCTCACTCTTCACTGCCGCACTCTCACACTCTCACTCTTCACTGCCCCACTCTCTCGCTCTCACTCTTCACTGCCCCACTCCCATGCTCTCACTCTTCCCTGTGCCTTTCCCACACTCTCACTCTCCACTAAGCCTCTCCCACACACACTCTTCACCTCTCCCCCAACCACATCTCCCTGTTCCGCCTCAGCCACGCCTTTTATCTTCTTACGTTCTTTTTTATCGTGGTCTTCTACTCAGCATCTACTGCCCCCTGGGAGGTGGGCTGAAACTTCTTGCTTTGCTGAAGATGATTTCCTGTGAAATGTGAATAATTTCCCCAGTTTTTAATTGAGAAAGCATTTCTGCAGTGCTGGATTATAGCCAGCAGGGTATGCCCTGGGTTTTATATCACACAGCTCACCGAGGACACAGCATTTCAAAGTTCCACCACCTGAATCCACCTTCTGACTTCCAGGGTTTTGCATATTTCCCTGAATTTGGGTCAAAGATCAGGAGAAATCAGCTACAAACAAATTCCTGCTTTTAGGGTTGAAAATGGAATTGTTTCATAATCAGAAAACTTAAAACTCGAACAGTGAACTAATTTATAAATGGTTGCACCCGTCTTCACAGAGTCGAAGATTGGAATGAGCGGAAGTTAGCCAAGGCTTCAGCTCTTGGTACCAAGGAGGCTTACGACACAGAAGGAGGTAAAAAGCTCTGAATGAAATTGCTGTCTGCAATTTGACTGCCACATTTCCTACATTGCAACAGTAAATAGACTTCAAAACATACTTAAATGGAAACAGAAAATGCTGGAAATACCCAGCAAGTCTGGCAGCATCTGTGAAGAGAGAAACAGAGTTAACGTTTCAGGTCAATGACATTTGTTCTGAACTGCAAATACAAGTTGTTGTTTTAATGTAGTGAATGCAGCAGTAAATAATGTTTCCCCATCTGTACTTGCACAATAAATTGTGGTTCTTGACAGCAAGAATTATCAGCATTTATGTCTGTCTTAAAACATAATTTTGCAAGATCTAACATGACAGTAGACTCTATAATTGCAATTTAGGCACTTAACAGCTGAGTTTTTGGTTCACCACAAACTCCATTCCCTAACCACCCACTCCGTCCCTCTCCCTCGCAACCGTCTCAGGCTAAACTAAACCCTTCACAGCCTTAGTGTCATATTTCACCCAGATCCACATCACTGCACCATCACCAAGACCACCTATTTCCGCGTCTGTAACGTCACCTGACTCTACTTCTGTCTCAGCTCATCTGCTGACGAGACCCTTATTCATGACTTTGTTACCACTAGACTTGACTTTACTGGCCAGCCTCCAATGTTCTACCCTCCGTAAACTTGAGGTCATCCAAAACTCTGCTGTCTGTGTCCAAACTCATACCAAGTCCTGTTAACCCATCACGCTTGTGCTCACTGACCAACATTGGTGCTCAGTCTGGCACTGCCTCGATTTTAACATTTTATGCCTTGTTTTCAAATCCCTCCATGGCCTCGCCCCTCACTATCTCTGTAATCTCCTCCAGCCCCACAACCCTCGAAAATAACGATGCTCATCCAATTCTGACCTCTTGAGCATCTCCAATTTTAATGTCGCCACCATTAGTGGCCGTGCCTTCAGCTGCTGAGCCCCTAAGCTCTGGAATTCTCTCTCTAAACTTCTCTGCCTCTCTTCTCCTCTAAGACACTCCTTGAAACTCTCTCTGTCCAAGCTTTTGACCATCTGTGGCTCAGTGTTATATTTTGTTTAATAATGCTCCTGTGAAGCATTGTGGAATGTTTTACTAGTTACTGCTTTTGAAGCCTTATTGTGATGAATTTTTGTTGAGCTTTCTTTATTTGCCTTTGAGATCATAAAGTTCTAGAACAAACCTGAAGCACTGTTCCAGAGCTTGGACCTAGACAGCTGTAGGAATGGCTACTAATGGTGGGGTGAAGAAAGTGATGGTGTATAAGAGGACAGATTTGGTAGAATGCAGAGTTCTCAGAGGGTTTAGGACTCAAGGAAGTTACAAAGATAGGGAGAAGCGAGGATTTGTAACCAAGAATGAAAATTTTAAAGATAGAAAATAGTACGAAAAAGGTTTACCCGGAACACAGTTTCAAACTGAACTCTCTAACAGCAGGACAAGGGCGCCAAGAGTCAAAGTGGAGAAAGGAATTCAGGACTGATATATCCTTGGTTACTTCCTAGTTCTCACGTCCCTCGGCGACATCTGAAAACGTGACATCAGATTCCACCTCTTAAACCCAACAATACACAACGACAAAGGGACTTTCCAGCAGAGGGTGAGAGGACCAGAGGGCATTTGAAAGCTCATTTCAGGTTCCTGGGCAGATTAACAGTGTGTAGGGGCTGGAGGCGGGGAGGGGGGTGGTCCGACAGTTCACCCTGATAAACTGACAAGGATGTGCTACTTCTACCTGCAGGAAACGCTGTGCCTGGACTTTTCTCAGATGGGAGCCAGGAGCAGTGGAGAATCCCAGCTGGTATGTCCCCACAGGGGCAGTGGGGGATCCCGGCTGGTATGTCCCCACAGGGACAGTGGAGGATCCCTGCTGGTATGTCCCCACAGGGGCAGTGGGGGATCCCGGCTGGTATGTCCCCACAGGGGCAGTGGAGGATCCCGGCTGGTGTGTCCCAAGCCTAGGGCCTTTGGAGGAAGGGACACTCAAAGCAGCTGGTTTTCAGCCAGTGATAAGCCACCACCCTCATGTCAAATCTGCTGATTGGAGAGGATATGAGTCTCAGTCATGTTGTGGGCTGTGAACTTCAGGGTGATAGGGAAGATAATGTAACAAATAGTAGAAAGCTTATTCAGTACAAACTTACTGTCAGCAAAGAACATCATGCAAATTGTGCTCAAAAGAACAGCTTTCTCAAACTCCCAACAATGTCTTCAGACAAGCTTTTATTCAATATGTTTTTACAGTGGGCATGTGAATATTTTCAGAGCCTCCCATTGGCTGCATTCCTTCTGAAGTCTGTTTGCTCACTGCACCATATTCAAATTACTTTTCCAAGTAATTCTGGATGAAGTTTGCTTTGCATCCCATTCTAGTAAATGCTGCATCATTATCTTTTTGTGCCAAGTACTATGTGTTCTCTGGGTGGTGGTGAGGGGAGGAAGGGGGAGGGGGCCAAATCCTCACATGACTGTATCCATGGAAACACTTTCACTAACCCCGAGTTGTGGTCAGAAGCAGTTAGACAGATCTGCCCTCGCTGTGCGTGCTCAGATAATATCTAGCTTCCTGCTTCTGATCTGAACATTTTCAGTGGAAATATTAGAAGTGTCCCAGAGTGTGAAATTGGATAACAAAGGGATGTGGAATCAGCGGAAGGGCAGTGCAGAGTTTATTCCAGCTGCACCACTATCTTAACATTGATCTCTGCAGCGAGGGGCAAAGCTGATCAGAAAGGAAGGCAACAGATACTCCTTGAACACACACCACAGCGGCAAGTACAGCAGACGCTGTGGCAAGCTGAACTAACTTTGCCAAGCTATCCTGAGGCAGGCCAGCGTCCCGACTAAAATAACTTGAGTGGGTGAGGAGGGGAGGTGGGTCTGTCCTTGGGGCGTGTGGCTTGGCAAGAAATGATAGTCACTGGCACCAGAAGTCATCTAGTCCAGCTGAAAAGTCAGGAGTTGTAAGAGGCCAGTTGCTTGATATTGACTTCAATATTCACTTGTGATCTGGGGCAAGTTCACAGCAAGGAACATAGGAATTCAGCTCATGAGCCTATTCTGCTATTCAGTTAGAACATAACTGTTCTGTTCCTCAACTCCCTTGTTTCATATCCCGTCATACCCTTACCCAACAAATTATCTGTCGATCTCAGTCTTGAACATTTCAATTGACCCTGGCATTCACAGCCTTTTGGGAGAGCGAGTTGTCAATTTCCACTATATTTTGTATGGCAATATACTTCCTGATTTCACTCGTGAATGGTCAAGCTCCAATGTTAAGATTGTGCCCCCATTCCAGATTCTCCAACCAGACGAGATAGTTTATATATCATAAATAAATATGTTTCTCTATCTACCCTGCCATGTCCATTCATCAGTTTCAACTCCTTGAATTAACCCTCAACTTTCTAAACTCAGGACTACAAACCAAGTTTATAAAACCTGCCCACATAATTTGGAAGCACTGACGGTGGCGAGGGCACAGAAGGTACGCTGGGTGGGGGACTTCAATGTCCATCACCAAGAGTGGCTCGGTAGCACCACTACTTGACCAAGCTGGCCGAGTCCTAAAGGACATATCTGCTAGACTGGGTATTCGGCAGGTGGTGAGGGAACCAACACGAGGGAAAACATACTTCACCTCATCCTCACCAATCTGCCTGCCGCAGATGCATCTGTCCATGAAAGTATTGGTAGGAGTGACCACCACACAGTTGTTGTGGAGACGAAGTCCCGCATGCAAATTGAGGATACCCTCCATCATGTTGTGTGGCACTATCACCGTGCTAAATGGGATAGGTTTCAAACAGATCTAGCAATGCAAAACTGGGTATCCATGAGGCACTGTGGGCCATCAGCAGCAGCAGAATTGTACTCAGCCACAATCTGTAACCTCATGGCCCGGCATATCCCCCACTCTACCACTACCATCAAGCCAGGAGACCAACCCTGGTTCAATGAAGAGTGCAGGAAGGCATGCCAGGAGCAGCACCAGGCATACCTCAAAATGAGGTGTCAACCTGGTGAAGCTACAACACATGACTATCTGCGTGCCAAACTGCGTAAGCAGCATGCGATAGACAGAGCTAAGCGATCCCATAAGCAACGGATCAGATCTAAGCTCTGCAGTCCTGCCACATCCAGCCGTGAATGGTGGTGGACAATTAAACAACTAAGTGGAGGAAACAAAAACAAGAAATGCTGGATTCACTCAGCAGGTCTGGCAGCATCTGTGGAAAGAGAAGCAGAGTTAACGTTTCGGGTCAGTGACCCTTCTTCGGAACTGACAAATATTAGAAAAGTCACAGATTATAAACAAGTGAGGTGGGGGTTGGGCAAGAGATAACAAAGGAAAAGGTGCAGATTGGACCAGGCCACATAGCTGCCCAAAAGGTCACGGAGCAAAGGCAAACAATATGTTAATGGTGTTTTGAAAGACAAAGCATTAGTACAGATTAGGTGTGAATATACTGAATATAGAACATCAGCAAGTGCAAACCTGAAGAAAAACAACCTGAAAAAAACAGTGGGTAAGCAAACTGAACAAACTAAGATGAAATGAAATAAATGCAAAAAAAAGATTGTAAAAAATGTAAAAAGGAATGCAAAAAAAAGGAAGAAAAAATAACTAAAAATGACTAAAAATGAAAGTAAAGTGGGGGGCTGTCATGCTCTGAAATTATTGAACTCAATGTTCAGTCCGGCAGGCTGTAGTGTGCCGAATCGGTAGATGAGATGCTGTTCCTTGAGCTTGCGTTGATGTTCACTGGAACACTGCAGCAATCCCAGGATAGAGATGTGAGCATGAGAGCAGGGGGGAGTGTTGAAATGGCAAGCAACCGGAAGCTCAGGGTCCTGCTTGCGGACTGAGCGGAGATGTTCCGCAAAGCGGTCACCCAGTCTGCGCTTGGTCTCCCCAATGTAGAGGAGACCACACTGTGAGCAGCGAATACAGTATACTACATTGAAAGAAGTACAAGTAAATCGCTGCTTCACCTGAAAGGAGTGTTTGGGGCCTGGGATAGTGAGGAGAGAGGAGGTAAATGGGCAGGTATTACATCTCCTGCGATCGCAGGAGGTGTAATACCTGCCCATTTACCTCCTCTCTCCTCACTATCCCAGGCCCCAAACACTCCTTTCAGGTGAAGCAGCGATTTACTTGTACTTCTTTCAATGTAGTATACTGTATTCGCTGCTCACAGTGTGGTCTCCTCTACATTGGGGAGACCAAGCGCAGACTGGGTGACCTCTTTGCGGAACATCTCCGCTCAGTCCGCAAGCAGGACCCTGAGCTTCCGGTTGCTTGCCATTTCAACACTCCCCCCTGCTCTCATGCTCACATCTCTGTCCTGGGATTGCTGCAGTGTTCCAGTGAACATCAACGCAAGCTCAAGGAACAGCATCTCATCTACCGATTCGGCACACTACAGCCTGCCGGACTGAACATTGAGTTCAATAATTTCAGAGCATGACAGCCCCCCACTTTACTTTCATTTTTAGTCATTTTTAGTTATTTTTTCTTCCTTTTTTTTGCATTCCTTTTTACATTTTTTACAATCTTTTTTTTGCATTTATTTCATTTCATCTTAGTTTGTTCAGTTTGCTTACCCACTTTTTTTCAGGTTGTTTTTCTTCAGGTTTGCACTTGCTGATGTTCTATATTCAGTATATTCACACCTAATCTGTACTAATGCTTTGTCTTTCAAAACACCATTAACATATTGTTTGCCTTTGCTCCGTGACCTTTTGGTCAGCTATGTGGCCTGGTCCAATCTGCACCTTCTCCTTTGTTATCTCTTGCCCAACCCCCACCTCACTTGTTTATAATCTGTGACTTTTCTAATATTTGTCAGTTCCGAAGAAGGGTCACTGACCCGAAACGTTAACTCTGCTTCTCTTTCCACAGATGCTGCCAGACCTGCTGAGTGAATCCAGCATTTCTTGTTTTTGTTTCAGATTTCCAGCATCCGCAGTATTTTGCTTTTAACTAAGTGGAGGAGGTGGCTCCACAAATATCCCCATCCTCAATGATGGGGGAGCCCAGCACATCAGTGCGAAAGATAAGGCTGAAGCATTTGCAACAATCTTCATCCAGAAGTGCCGAGTTGATGATCCATCTCAGCCTCCTCCTGAAGTCCCCAGCATCACAGATGCCAGACTTCAGTGAATTCAATTCACTCCGTGTGATATCAAGAAATGGCTGAAGGCACTGGATACTGCAAAGGCTATGGGCCCTGACAATATTCTGGCAATAGTACTGAAGACCTGTGCTCTAGAACTTACTGCGCCCCTAGCCAAGCTGTTCCAGTACAGCTACAACACTGGCATCTACCCTGCAATGTGGAAAATTGCCCAGGTAAGTCCTGACACAAAAAGCAGGACAACCCGGCCAACTACTGCCCCATCAGCCTACTCTCAATCATCAGTAAAGTGATGGAAGGTGTCATCAACAGTGCCATCAAGCGGCACTTACTTGGCAATAACCTGCTCAGTGATGCTCAGTTTGGGTTCCGCCAGGGCCACTCAGCTCCTGACCTCATTACAGCCTTGGTTCAAACATGGACAAAAGAGCTGAACTTAGAAGGTGAGGTGAGAGTGACTGCCCTTGACATCAAGGCAGCGTTTGACCGAGTATGGCATCAAGGAGCCCTAGCAAAACTAAAGTCAATAGGAATCAGGGGGAAAACCCTCCACTGGCTGGAGTCATCCCTAGCGCAAAGGAAGATGGTTGTGGTTGTTGGAGGTCAATCATCTGAGCTCCAGGACATCACTGCAGGGGTTCCTCAGGGTAGTGTCCTAGGCCCAACCATCTTCAGCTGCTTCATCAATGACCTTCCTTCAATCATAAGGTCAGAAGTGGGGATGTTCGCTGATGATTGCACAATGTTCAGCACCATTCACGACTCCTCAGATACTGAAGCAGTCCGTGGAGAAATGCAGCAAGACCTGGACAATATCCAGGCTTGGGCTGATAAGTGGCAAGTAACATTCGCGCCACACAAGTGCCAGGCAATGACCATCCCCAACAAGAGAGAATCTAACCATTTTCCCTTGACATTCAATGGCATTACGATCGCTGAATCCCCCACTATCAACATCCTAGGGGATACCATTGACCAGAAACTGAACAGGAGCAGCCACATAAATACCGTGGCTACAAGAGCAGGTCAGAGGCTAGGAATCCTGTGGTGAGTAACTCACCTCCTGACTCCCCAAAGTCTGTCCACCATCCACAAGGCACAAGTCAGGAGTGTGATGGAATACTCTCCACTTGCCTGGATGGGTGCAGCTCCAACAACACTCAAGAAGCTCGACACCAACCAGGACAAAGCAGCCCGCTTGATTGGCACCCCATCTACAAACATTCACTCCCTCCACCACTGATGCACTGTGGCAGCAGTGTGTACCATCTACAAGATGCACAGCAGCAATGCACCAAGGCTCCTTAGACAGCACCTTCCAAACCTGCGACCTCTACCAACTAGAAGGACAAGGGCAGCAAATACATGGGAACATCACCACCTGCAAGTTTCCCTCCAAGTCACACACCATCCTGATTTGGAACTATATCGCCGTTCCTTCACTGTCGCTGGGTCAAAATACTGGAACTCCCTTCCGAACAGCACTGTGGGTATACCTACCCCACATGGACTGCAGCGGTTCAAGAAGGCAGCTCACCACCACCTTCTCAAGGGCAATTAGGGATGGGCAATAAATGCTGACCTAGCCAGTGACCCCCACATCCCATGAATGAATACATTTTTTTAACCTTTTAAGACCTGGTGTCATTCTGGTAAATCTTTGCTACATTGCCTCCAAGATCAGAATATCCTTTGAGGTGCAGTGGTGCCTGTAACTCAATGTGATACTCTGGCTGGGATCTTCCCAAGACTCAGTACAACTGAAGTATCACTTCCTCACTTTTGTACTCCGGCCCCCTTGGCTCAAGGCCAAGATTCCGTTAGTCTTTTTGATCGTTTTTTGGACCTGTGTACTAGCTTTAATGCTGTGTGTACATGGAGACCTAAATCTCTTTCCTTCTCCACAGTTGCTGCATCCAACTTCATCCATTCACTTACCTGAATGCCAAGAACATTCTCGTAGTCAGGTAGCAGGAACGGCAAGAAATCTGGTGGGTGATGCCACCATGGCAGCCTGCCTCCTTTGACGGCTTGGCATTTTATGGCGCAGGCAGACTATCGCCCATCCTTGACCCTCTCCTCGGGTGAGAAATCCCAAATGAGGCATTTTCAAGGCAGAGACATGCCATTTCCAGGTTCTGCCCAATTTTCTGTATACCCCTTCATAGGATTCCTGCCCGAGTCAGAGGAAATTCAAGCTTCAGGACCTCAGGGAGAGGTGTCAACAGTGTACAAGTCCTAACGTTGAGAATGTTTGACTTTGAGTCTAATTCTGTGGCCTACACTCTGACTGCCCCCGAGGTTATCCTCAGGACAACCCCTTCTACGAGATGCAGACAGTGTTTGATGTCGCTCTCATCATTTGTATTGGCCTAGCCTTCATTCCTGACCCATATTTGTAAAACAAACACATGGTGACTCCCAATTATCCATTGCTTTCTATTACCTATCAGGAAGTCGTCTCCACTACGGCAACTGTTGGAAACAAACATGTTTAAAAGTGGCTTGACATGCCAGTCCATGTGAGCTACAGGGTGTTACCTCTTCATTTCCTCTTCTGCATCCCAACTCCCGCCGCCCACTGCCCCTTCACTGGACTCGGCTCCAAGACACTTCCTTCACCTTCAGTGAGAGAACTACAGGGTAAAACCTTGTCCTGAAGCATGAGTTAGGTGCCTGGTAGACAGTACTCCCCCCGTGGCGTAGTGGTAATATCACTAGACCTGGAAACAAAAGGTGCAGGCTAATTTCCTGGGAACATGGGTTCAAATCCCACCATAGCAACTGGTGAAATTTAAATTCAACTAATTAATAAATATGGTGTTAAAAGCTAATCTCAGTGATGGTACTATGAAACTATCATCAATTGTCATTAAAAAAGCCATCTGGTTCACTAATATCCTTTAGGGAAGGACATCTGCCATCCTTATCTGGTCTGGCCTACATGTGACTCCAGACCCACAGCAATGTGGTTGACTCTTAACTGCCCTCTGAATTGTCCTAGCAAGCCACTCAGTTGTCAAGTGCTGGCTTTGCCAGCGATGCCTGCATCCCATGAAAGTTTTTTTAAATTATGCAATGTCAACTGAAGCATATCCACCACAACACTAGATGGCAGTGAGGAAACTCTTCATCTGGGATCTGTAACTTTCTTTCAAATTATGTTTGGCACTCTCCCCTCCCACTGTTGAGCTTGAGATGAGATTAAATGTTTTTTTAAACCCGTAGGTCATCAAAAGTTATCCACAGTATTTTGCTTTTGGGTCATCTGAAGGGGTACTGCCTTCAGCTGGGTGCCAGCTCACAACACTCAAATTCCGTGTTCCCCTTCCCCAGGAAGGTACAAACAAAGCAACGATTTTTCTTAAGACTTTACATTATTCAAACCTTGTGCTTCATTCCAGTCCTGACACGTTTAGGTACCTACTCAGACCCTATCTGAATATATTAGAGTGAATCATCAGAATATCCGTTAGCAATCAGCTTTACACTTCTTGAATACTACAAAATATGATTGGTTTTGGACTTGACAAAGTCCAAAATAGGACAAGGGATGGGGAGTGGGATCGGAGCAGGATAGGATGGGATCATGGTTTGAATTCCAATGTGTCACTGCTGGTGAAAATCCATTGAAAAGATGACAATCCTAGAACTCCCTCCCTAACAGCACTGTGGGTGTACCTACCTCACATGGACTGCAGTGGTTCAAGAAGGCAGCTCACCACCACCTTCTCAAGGGCAATTTGAGATAGGCAACAAATGCTGGCCTGGCCAGCGACGCCCACATCCCATGAAACGAATGAAAAAAAATACACAATATAACATGATACACAAACCTGGCATTCAGTGTGAGGGAAAAACTTCTTTTTGAATCATTAGAATCTAGCTGACGTTCTAGAAACTTCCAGCTAGCTTGATCAATAACTGAACTTGACAGTCTCGAAGCAGGCAATGACCAGGAAAGGCAGAATTGGGAAGAAAAACTATACGCCAATCTCAGAAAACCAGAGCTAAACCACAGAAAATGTCATGCAGTTGGGTGTTTTTTGTAAAGGAGGAACCAGTGATTAGATAATGTGGGCTGAGGTTTTTTTTTAAATAACAGCTTTTTAATATGAAAAGGCACAGGCACAGACAGTTAACTAAGTATGAGACAACAGGGCTTGGTCTGCAAGTTCAAACAGGCTTAAATACTAGAATCAGAGAACAGAGATAAAACACACCCCACAATCTCAAGTTAACAGAACTTCTTTCCGTTGAAGATAGGAAATTCCACATCTCTGCCTCCTCCTCTCGGTCCGCCATTTTTGAGAAGCCTAAAAACTGGACAAAGATGGAAGGAATCATGGCTTCAGTTCTAAGGTTTGGTTTCCAACTGAAATTTATTAAGACATTAACCTCAAACCTGAAGTCCTTCACATCACTAAACAGCTGGGGAACTGGGGAAAAAGTAATTATTGGAACCAAGTACTCGTCATCCTTGGCTCAGTGGGTAGCAGTTTTACCCGAGTCAGAAGGTTGTGGATTCAAGTTCCACTCCAGAGACGTGAGCCCATCATCTGGAATGAGATTCCAGTTTTGTAATTGTGGGATCTTGCTGTGTAATTGACTGCTGCATTTCCTACAACAGTGACTACCCTTCAAAACTATTTAATTGGTTGTAAAGGGATGGCCTGCGGTCATGAAAGCCACTCTGTAAATTCTTTCTATTATTGAAGCCGTAGGGATTGATCAGGCTGTGGCTCAACACGCAGTCCACACTGGGCTAGCAATTGAATCAGCACAGACTCAATGGGCCAAATAGCATCATTCTGTACTGTAGTATTCTATGAATGGAGCAGTGGAAGACACAACAACTGGTGAGGGGGTGCTGGTTAGAGAAGATGGTCAGTCAGAACATTTCTGTCTGAACCAAACAGGACGTCGATTGTTTATCCGAGGCTGGGATTTATATTTAACCTATAACTAGCACAATAACTGACGGAGTTACAGGCTGAAGCAGAATTAATCATTTACATATGTTTTTTTTTTAAAAGGGAAGAAAAGCTTGGAATGATCAGTGAGGTCCTTTTACACTCGGAAATCCAGTCCTTACTTGTAGAGGTAAAGCGGGAATTAAATGTTTTTGTAGTGCTACATGCCTTAATCCATCTTTCAGAACCTTTTGCAGGTCACTAGTTTTGCTTTAAGCTTGATGAGGAGGCCACAGACCAGAGGTGCCATATTTTGAAGGTGATGGTAATCTAAGATGACAGATGCCTTTCTTTTAAATTCGCTGCATATTGCAGGGGAAAAACAGCAGGGAAATATTTTTATACTAGAATATTCTGGTTTCCAAGGCAATTTGATAACTATGCTGCCTACCTTCTTATAGCATTGTTTGAGCAAGAAAATATATCCTAGTGAGGAGAGATGGGCTGCACAATCCAGGGTCCAAAACTCTGGACTTGGAACTTTCAGCTTTAGCTCAGTGGTAGAACTCTTCTCTCACAGTCAGATTGTGGGTTCAAAACCTACTTTACAGTCTTTATCCAGACCAACTCTTCCAGTGCAGTACTGAGGGAGTGTTGCACTGTCAGAGGCCCAGTTTCCCCCTCTGGTGAACATAAAAGATCCCGCGGTATTACTTAAAGAGTAAGGGAGTCTCTTCCCAGTGCCCTGGCTAATATTTAATCCTCAGCCAATATTACAAAAAAACAGATTAGCTGATCATTCAATTCATTATTGTTTGACGGACTTTGCTGTGCGCAAATTGGCTCCTTGCCTGCCAACAGTGACTACACTTCAAAATTACTGGCTGTGAAGCATTTTGGAATGTGGCAGGTACTATATAAATTTAATTCTTTCTTAAATGGAATTGGCTGATTCCAATACAAGAGATTGGGAAGTCTACTGTCGTGGGCAGCAACAGTTGACAAAGGAAAGAGAATCAGAACACACTGGTTTCGTTGCGGCTGCCATGCATTGTAGGATTGTTAAAGGTCACATGGCTTCAGAGTAACAAGCCCTGACCGAGAAAAGCAACCACCCCAACATTGCATGATATTAGCCCATAAACATTACTGCTTTGCAGCAGTGAGAGGTCTGGGTGATTATGTGATGGAATATAGGTATAATAGGCTTAATTAAGTAGAATTTAAAAATAGTTAAAATATTATACCTTTTAGAATTAAAGATCGAATAAATGATCAGATTTTAGAATTCACTGACATTCTCCTTTAAGAAGGTGGAGTTAGAAAATTTCAAGGTCCCTGTCATGAACCAGAAACAAGTTGCGAAATCCAGTTGTGTCTCTGTTGTCAGGGCCTTGGAAGATAAACACACACATTGAAATATCCTGTCAGTAAGAAGTAGCAATAAACTTAATTGGTTTGTGCAGACAGGTCAGCTCCAGAGGTTGCTTTGGGGTGCCATGGAAAGGGCATTATAGATAATGAAACAATAAATGGACTGGACTCACAGGAACAAGAGGTTAAGTAAACTTGAATGAGCAAGGCATACAGGGATATGGAATTAATGCAGGCAGGTGGGATTAGTATAGATAGGCATTATGGTCGGCATGGACATGGTGGGCTGAAAGGCCTGTTTCTATGCTGTACGACTCTATGACTCTAAACACAATTATAAACATTTTGACCAGATAAATGCTCAGAACTTCAACAGCAAAGGAAATCCAGTAAAACATTAAGTGGAAATGGTAATTAAAGATATGGATTTTAAACACACACAGGAAGGTCACAGCTAAATGCTGGAAGTCAGATGACACTTCAGAAGCAGTATAAACATGAGAGGTTTTGAAGCAATGATTAGAAGTGTTGAATCCTCAAACAATGCTTCTCAACTAAGGGGAATTTAAGGTAAAAAGTTTACTTTAAATTTTGATGGATATTCTGAGATATTTTGCTGGAACATTAACAAGGTTAAACTTTTGGATTCTATGTTAGAAATAAGATTATGTGTTACATCTTTTAGTAATATTTGATATTGTGATATACTTACCCATTTAGAAGTGTATTGCATGTTAAATTCTTTAATAAATCTGTAAAAGTTAATAAGTCATCTCATGTAGAATTCTGCATACAACTACAAAGAACCCCCCTCTCTGTGTCTCTTTAAGTGGAGAGATACGGGAGTTCCCAGTCCCTTATAATAACTGGGATATTTATGACTCAGCCATAATTATTAAAAATAGGCTATCTAAAAGATGGTAATATTCTCTGTTGGTTTTCTTTCTTTGAGGGAAAGCTAGTACAATTCTATGGACCCAAATAAATGTCTATGAGAGTTTGTCTGGTTTGAACTTGAAAAAAAGAGATTCATAGGGACGTACTCCTGATTTGGTTTAATCCCTATAAGGGGTTAAAGTCATAAATCACTTCAATTAAAAGTTTTCTAAAACTTTATACTTCAAAGAATCAAACACAATCATTAGTTTAAAGTAAAAATTCCCCAATTTATTGCAAAATCCTTAGAATAAGCTAAGTACAAAAATTCAATCCACAAGCAACGCCTTGGATGCATCTACAGATCTACAGACATGCAGATATATAAAAAGCCATGTACAAAAAAAGAGGAACTTTTTGGTGCCTGAGAAAGGTTAGAAAGGCAGAATTACCTACACAATAATGCACAACATAAACCCTACAGGTTAATAATTAGTCCAAAGGGACACTTGGACTAGTATAAAAACAAATCAGAATAACAGTGCCTTGAAAATCTGGACCTTGACAGAGTTACACTACATACCTCACTGTTTCCTTTAAAAATGAAAGCTGGTTTATATATAACAATTAATATTTCAAATTTCAGTCTGATCATTTGTTTAAAAGAGCTGGGTACTAATCATTTTAAAGGATGCAGTTCT
This sequence comes from Heterodontus francisci, assembly GCF_036365525.1. Taxonomy (NCBI): domain Eukaryota; kingdom Metazoa; phylum Chordata; class Chondrichthyes; order Heterodontiformes; family Heterodontidae; genus Heterodontus; species Heterodontus francisci. The sequence goes on along the minus strand of NW_027140474.1, from coordinate 6,893 downwards.
ACGAATTCAGAGAGCAATTTTAAAAAAATGATTGTAATGCACTGAGCAGAATATTAAATGATATTGGGCATTAAAGCTTTGTAGAACACTGGCTTGGAGTTGTCAACCACACTGGTAAGGTTTGCATCAACTGGGGCAAGAATGTTTTTCATTCCTACTTTCAGCACAATTTCATCTTCTACCCCGGCATGCATGGGAAAGATGAGGCACCTGCATGGAACCATAGACTGCACATGCTGCAGCCCACTCCACATAAACAGCCACTGTCAACCCTCCACACTGTTTGAAAAATTGAGACATTTCCACCACATATGGCTGCTGTAGATGTTCACATTCCCTATATGGCACTTTCTTTATGTACTCGAACCAAAAAAAAAAACTGGCATTTTAGAAATGGCAAGACATGTTGTTGGGGACTGATTTACTCTCTGCTGGGCCAGGTTAATTTGCCCCTCTACCTCTGACTTAAGTTAATACATTAGCAGGGTTTGGGAAAAGGGAGACATTTAAAGAATACATAAACACATAGTTGTGTTCCTATTTTGTAAATGCAACTGATACACTAGAAGACACAATCATACTGAAACTCCAGGTGAAGGTCAAGCACCTCAGTGCCTGGCCTAGTACGAATGAAACAATTTGGTTTAAGGCCAGAAATTTGAACAAATAGTAGCATACAAGTTAAGAGACCATTCACTGCAAATTGAAATCAAATCTATTCCAGTATCAGTAAGATGAAGGGCAGTTTGATGAGCGTACACACTAACTCCTCTCATTGAAACAAACTCATTCCCATGCATCAGAAAGACAGTGACCTCAACCACTTGAACCATCCTGCTTCCCAAAGAATTTAATTTGCACCTAATGCTCCATTTACACTCCAGGAATTTTTCAGAGTCAGGCCTAGTTTCAGTTCCACTTCCACTTTGGAATTCGAGATACTGCCAGTCCAACAGGACACAGTCTGTTCCAAAATCAGGAAGGAGTTGCTGAAACAACAGCTTCAAACTGCTCTGGAAACATTCATAACAACCCAAAGGTCAACCAGAAATGATTCAAGTTCTCCCTCCATGTGGATCCATTCCAGATAAAAATCAGCTCTTGCATTGGCCTGAACCAACGAATGGAGCTCAGAGTGATAAGTATTAATGAGAGCGATGAAGTGCTACACACATTGGATTGGCCAGGCCTATTCACAAAAAACAATGGTTGTAAATGAAATGGCATCACTGATGGTTGAACTAATAATGACCTGTTGGTACATGGGGTGAAAAAAAACACTAATTTAGACAAGTTGGGGTTTGGTGAGATGCTGATATATTACTGCCAGGAATATCAATTATTTAACTGATTGTAACAGGTGAACAATCGCATGGACAATTTGAGGAATGATCTTGCCCTGAGATTACTGAAATCTTCCTAAAGCCTAAATTGAGTGCAGCAACTGCACCTCACAAATCGAGACTAGGACATTAATTATTTTGACAGCTCTGGATATCCAGTGCTAATACACTCGTCCAAAGGGTTACACATTAGTACATCAAATAAATGCAGAAACCACCGTTACATGTACATGTACATGAAGACAGGTCTATACAAATATCCCAGATATGAGGCTATTCAGCAGTCCCGATACTGACAGTCCGTTACTCTTAACAGGTTCGTAAATGATGTTAGGAAGCCATGGTTGAGGATTTCAAATGAGGATTGTAAACGTGTTTTAAAGGCCAAATGTTGAGCTCTACTCCTTAATGTGGCCTCCGCAAAGCTGAGAAATGGCAAAGAGTTTCTTTCATTAATACAGGGCAATTTAACTATGCAGAATGAAGGGGACTCTTTGACATGTGCTTTCTTTTTCAATAGAAGTCAAGAGGTTTCAATTTGACTTCTTCAAACTTCACCCTTTAACTACTCTTACCCACAATTTCACTAGTACTTCAAGTCTTCCTACCCAGCTGCAGATTTAATTACTGTAATTATTCACTCTAACACCTCCACGCACCCCCCCCCCACCCCCCCCCCCCCCCCCACACACCCACGCATCTCTCCCCCACCCTCTCCTTTATTAAAGGTGCTGATTTATGCTGAGCTGTGATCCTGTCCCAGAGCAATGTCTCAATCACAAGGACTGTGCGTCTGAAGCTAGTGAGAACGAACACCATGCGTACTCCAGCAGCCATTCACAATGCACAGTGAACTCCAGGAACAGATGCTCTAGCCGACCTTATCCCCTCCCTAGTCCTGGATCTCCAGGTTAATTGTAGTTGTCCATCAACCTACTGTTTGAGATCAGTTAATTCAGTATAGACTAAAGAGCCTACTGAAGACTGTGGATTAGGACCATACCATCTGTTTGGTCAGATAGAGTACATATACCGATTTATAAAAGGAGCTTACACTGATCCTTCCATAAAATATTAGACTCAAAGGGCTGAATGGCCTTCTCCTAGTCCTATCTTCTTCCATGAGCCATTTTTTTAAATGTTGGCACACAAGATAAGAAGAAAAGCTTAGAATTAACAGAGATAAAAGGCTATGGGAAAACTCACTGAGTAATGACCTGAGTGCACAATTCAAGGACAATAATCTGGCCTATTTAATTGGGGTCTATTTGAGTGAAAGGTTGCAAGCTGCACTGCTAAAATACCCAATTACCCTCAGCAATAGATCCTGCATATTATCAAGCCCCCCCCCCCCCCCATACAATCCTTCCTTCTGAAAAAGCTATTTAATATTTTTTATGTTGCAGGGAAGATCTTTTATAGTCTGTGCTCTAAATAAAGAAACCAGCAATTGGTGTATTTACCATTACCTGAAATTAAAATGACAATAGCAAGTAAATGTAAGATAACCTTAATAGAATTAAAGCCCTTTCATTTCCTACTCATCTTTGCAGGAACTGTCATTAAGGGTAATACTAGCCATCCCTTACTTAAAGAGACACGCATCCCATGAATAGTTTGGATGGGATCTTCTCAGCAGCCTCACACGTAGTTCTTTGCAGCAGATGGAGCAGCCTGCGATCGTGGATATGAACGGCCCGAGTAGGATCCTCCACTACCTTTAGTACAAGAGCAGCAGAGGAAAGCTCCACCGAGTATGGCGAGTGCAGCAGCTGCCCATCCGATGAACAGAGCCTGGCCAAATTCATACCTACAAGGAAAGAGACTGAATCAGTATTTTGCCGCTTCTGTCTGTCATGAGATTGGAACAGACGGTCCCTTTCTGGTTTTCGGTGTCAGTCCTTAATCAAGATTTTTTCTGTCTTGTTTGGACCTGTATGGAAATTGTATTTGTCCCACAAGTATTGGTTGGTTTTAAGTTGTTTTTAACAATCCCCAACTTCTTTAAATGGGTTTCACCCAAAACCTTGGAACTAACTCAATCATATAGTCCAAGCTGTGAGGCACAATAGTAGTTGTGTTCATTCAGTGACTTTACTCGGTGGATTTGATCTGAATTCACTTCAGATAAAGGTCTGCATTCTAAAAGCATCCACCAAGATAGAGGCTTTATCATACTGCAGCAGTCGAAGGGAAATTCTGGCACTGAGCAGAAGACTGGGGCAGAAAGCGGTGGAAATGAATGAAGAGCGATGTTGGAGTTGATTGAAGGGCAGGAGAGATGTAAATGGCAGAGAGTTTGAGAAGAAAATTGCAGAGTGCAGGAGAACTGAAGGCTCTGCAACCAATAGTGGAGCTGAGGTCATAGTTCAGAATGTTTTCGGAATAATTTCTTGGAACAATATGTTCTGGAGCCAACCAGAGAGCAGGCTATACCAGACCTGGTATTGTGCAACGAGATAGGATTAATTAATGACCTCATAGTTAAGGCGCCCCTAGGTAGCAGCGATCATAATATGATTGAATTAGAGTTTGAGGCAGAGAAGAGTGGGTCTAAGACCAGTATTTTAAACTTAAATAAGGGCAATTATGAGGGCGTGAAAGTGGAGCCAGCTAAAATGAACTGGCAAATTAGGTTAAGGGATAGGTCAATAGAGATGCAGTGGCAGACACTTAAGGGGATATTTCAGAATACACAGAATAGATACATTTCAAGGAGAAATAAAAATCAGTATGCCCAGAGGAGTTGGGAAACATCTGTTGGGCTGATTACACATTCAAGCACATTTAAATAAACTTAATTGGAAAGCCAGGCTTGCAATTGGTTAATGGTGACAGGATTAGCTGGGCATCTAAAGCCAGAAAGCTACTACATTAAAGTGAATATTTCATCCCCAATATGTGAATAAGGACAAAACCAGGAAGAATCCCTCTTTTGTGTTAGATATGTCGAGTTAAGAGGGTAGAGGAAGGGAAGAGAAGGAAAAGAGGCTGGCACAAGTTGTTTTAAACATTAAAACTTTGGTAAGGCCACAGCTGGAGTACTGTGTGCAATTCTGGTCACCACATTATAGGAAGGATGTGATTGCATTGGAGGGGGTGCAGAGGCGATTCACCAGGATGTTGCCTGGGATGGAACATTTAAGCTATGAAGAGAGGTTGGATAGGCTTGGGTTGTTTTCGCTGGAACAGAGAGAAGACTGAGGGGTGACCTGATCGAGGTGTACAAGATTATGAGGGGCATGGACAGGGTGGATAGGGAGCAGCTGTTCCCCTTAGTTGAAGGGTCAGTTACGAGGGGTCACAAGTTTAAGGTGAGGGGTGGGAGGTTTAAGGGGGATTTGAGGAGGACTTTTTTACCCAGAGGGTGGTGACTGTCTGGAATGCCCTGCCTGGGAGGGTGGTAGAGGCGGATTGCCTCACATCCTTTAAAAAGTACCTGGATGAGCACTTGGCATGTCATAACATTTAAGGCCATGGGCCAAGTGCTGGCAAATGGGATTAGATAGACAGATCAGATGTTTTAATGCATCAGTGCAGACTCGATGGGGCTGAAGGCCTCTTCTGCACTGTATTATTCTGTGATTCTGAAAACAATAACAGCAGATATGATTCAGATATCATTATAGCGTGCAATGTAATATATTGGGATTAGTTAAAAGAGATTAAAATAAATTGCACACAGTTAATCTTGGATCTCAAACAGCCCTTCCCCCTACACATATTTGCAAGCACAAACACACAAACAACACATTTACTTCTTCAAAGAACATTTCCCAGTTTTGTCCTGTCTGCACAAACCAGTAACTTGCGAGCCTGGGTGAGACCAACTGTTAATCGACTGCTGAGTTTGCATGCAAACACACAGAAGTTTCTGTACAAACTGGCAGGAAAAGTTTACATTAGACTGAGACTATAGTTAGTCCATGGTTAAATGATGCAGTTGAACCGACGACAGCACACATTTTAAAGCTTTATCTCCTGCTTTCAACCAGAGTTAATACCTCCAACCACCTGACTGTAACAAACAAGTTCAGAACCAATGTTAGACCAACACATCCTCCTTTTCCTAATCTGCATAGGTCAGCAATTTTGTGCTAATGTGCAGGAGCTGCACGACATCCAGATCAGCTTTAGTTCCACATTCCTTTGATGAGGAATCCCCTTCAACTGAAAAGCAATAGGTATTTCATTAACAAACCAGGACCAACACTGAAAACAGTCAGCAAGAGGTTAACATTGGGCATGTGGCTTATGTCATTGTTTATGAGGCACAAGAGTGTTTGCATCTCCCCATGATGGAGAAGGAGGTCTACATACCTCAGAATGGAGAATACTTCCCCTTTAGGGGTGGACAAAGTCTTTGAGACGAGGAGGAGAAAAAGGAAGTGGGGTGTGTTTGTGTTAAAAGAAAAAAACCCTAAAGCACATGCATGCAATCCACCAAAACAGCCTGGAGATCAGTAGGTGAAATTGATCTCTGCCAGTAACTGAAAACAGGGGGGATGGGGAGCATTGTTAAACACTGCACCCATCTTATTTTCCATTGGCTTGGAATGAATATCAATTCGCTCTCGATTCGCAAATCAGCTCCTGCTCCATTACTCAGGTGAACCATTCCTCCCCTGCAGTCCACCCGTGTTTAAAAATAAACTATTTAAATAAAAATCAGGCATATTATTGAAACTAAAATTAGACGTTGCAATGGGAACATGGGAGGGAAGGCAGATTTGAGTGTGACTGTCCCTATATTTCACATGGCGCCAGCAGGATTTCTGTCTATTTGCCTTTACGCACACACCTTGTGGGTCGAAGGGGCTGTTCTTGTGCTGTATAACTCTAAGGACCTTGACGTGGAGGTTTATAAATCATTGTGCATTTTGCTCATCCATCCTCTGACTGACCATGACCCAGGTGAGGGGGACACATTGATAGACGTACCACACTGGGCACATCAAACCATCTGCATCAACAACACAGCACTGAATAACATCCCATTCGCACAGGCATCCAGCCAAATAACATCCTTGTTAACAGGCACAGTGTCAAATAACATTCCAATTAACAGGCATGGTGTCCAATTACAGCCCCATTCATTGGTACGCTGCCAAATAACATCCCAGTTAAGACTCGTGCCTTCAGCACTTCAACCCCCGCACATTCCCCAACTTTCAAGTACTTCCAACTCACTTTCCTTCAATATATGTGAGATGTTAGTTCAGGTATCGAATGTACGCATGGCACTGGTTAATGCTCTGTGCTGATTATGGATCGTTAGCTTCTGGGGTAATGTGTCAGTGATAAGCTGGTCATGTGGTAGAATGGTCCAATCTCAAGTTTGTGGTAGAACCCGACTCTCAAATAGCCACAGCTGAACTTTCCGCTGATTGCTCGTTCTGGCAGGTGCTTGACCCTGGACTGCTTTCAAGTCTCAAGGTCAACATTTAATTCAATCTAACCTTTCTATAAGGGGGAAATGGAGGTGAAGAGGAAGAAAGAAAACTACAAAGGAATGGAAGTACATACAACAAACCACTTATTCTCATTCCA
>NW_027140473.1:27500-32500 GCF_036365525.1 Heterodontus francisci | reverse complement strand
TGGGGGGGGGGGGGGGTGAGTTTGCGAAGGCTAGCACTGGGCAGAACCGGTTTATGATTTGCCCCCGTCGTCAGATTGACAAAGAGTCTGGTTAATCAGTTGTCCAAATGTTGTAAATTGGTTAATGAGTTGTCACTTCAACTTTTGGCCGCGGTTGGCTGCAATGAGTCTTGCCGGGCTTAATAGTCGGCGTGGGGGTGAATTTGCGAAGGTGGCCGTGTTTCGATGCATGTTTGCCGGCGTGTTTAGGAAGGTTGGGTGGGTGGTGGGTGGGTGGTTGTGTGGGCGCCGTGGTCTGAGGGCACATCCTGTGGGATGTGGGAGGCGGGGGAAGGAGAGCGCCCTTGGTGCGTGTGTCTAGGCGATGCATTGCGGAAGGATGGGCGGGTGGGGCCGGGCGTGTGGGTTCCCGACTTATCGGTGAACCATTTGCTACTGCGGGGCCAAAGCAAAAGGGAAAGCATAAGGGCGCAGGCTGCCCTCTGCGGGACAGGTCCGGCCCTGACGCCGGTTTACGATTTCTCCGGTAAAGCACCTGTCGGGTGGCGACCGGAGGGTCTTTGCAGGGCCTGGATCTCCGAGCCCGTGGGACAGGCGGGAAAGGGTGGCGGCAGCCGGTTGAAGTCCCGACCCTGGGCAGCCTCCCGGTCTTACCTCCATAACTTCGGCGAGGAGGGTCCGATCCCCGCGCGGTCGACGGCAGGCGGTAGGGCTCGGAGGGGCGCGGCCTGGTCCGCGAGTGCCCCGGCGCCGCCCCTCTGCCCGTCCGAGGGACAGTAGGAAATGGCCATACCGCTTTCCGGCCGATTGCCGCCGGACGTCCGGCCGCATTCGCTCGGTCTGCGCGGCCGGCGGTAGCCGGGGGCGAGGGGCATCGGGCGGTGGCGGAACCAGGCCGGCCCGACCGCTGGGGGCCGCCCGGGCGACGTTTGAATCTGTCGGGTCGGACCGCCGAATCCCGCGGGATTTCGGGATCGAATCTGCGGGTGGAATCGGCACCTCGTCCCGCTGTCCGGTTCCCCCCGGTCGACTGCAACGGGTTTCCGAGGCCCGTCGGTCAGGCGCGGTTCGCTCCGCAATCCGCCGGCCGATCGGCACCGGGCGGGGCTCTACGGAAAGAGGGGACCCTCCCGCGTCGAGTGCCGGCGCACCGACCCCGCAGGCTGACCGGGAAGGTGAAGACTCACCCCGCTGAATGCCCGGCCCCGGCTACCCTCCGGCTCCGGGGCCATAACTTCGGGGAGGGAGGTCCGATCCCCGCGCGGTCGACGGCAGGCGGTAGGGCTCGGAGGGGCGCGGCCTGGTCCGCGAGTGCCCCGGCGCCGCCCCTCTGCCCGTCCGAGGGACAGTAGGAAATGGCCATACCGCTTTCCGGCCGATTGCCGCCGGACGTCCGGCCGCATTCGCTCGGTCTGCGCGGCCGGCGGTAGCCGGGGGCGAGGGGCATCGGGCGGTGGCGGAACCAGGCCGGCCCGACCGCTGGGGGCCGCCCGGGCGACGTTTGAATCTGTCGGGTCGGACCGCCGAATCCCGCGGGATTTCGGGATCGAATCTGCGGGTGGAATCGGCACCTCGTCCCGCTGTCCGGTTCCCCCCCGTCGACTGCAACGGGTTTCCGAGGCCCGTCGGTCAGGCGCGGTTCGCTCCGCAATCCGCCGGCCGATCGGCACCGGGCGGGGCTCTACGGAAAGAGGGGACCCTCCGGCGTCGAGTGCCGGCGCACCGACCCCGCAGGCTGACCGGGAAGGTTAAGACTCACCCCGCTGAATGCCCGGCCCCGGGCACCCTCCGGCGCCGGGGCCATAACTTCGGGGAGGGAGGTCCGAGCTCCGCGCGGTCGACGGCAGGTGAAAGGGGCCGGTGCGCCGCGGAAGGCGACAGCAGTCCCGTCAGGCTGCACCTCTGCTCGGGCGAACGGCGTCAGGAAAAGGGGAGAGCACTTCCCCACCGATAGCTCCGGAACGCCCGGACCCATTGGCCCGCGGCACCGGTGGCTGCTAGAGGGCCTCCGGCGCCGTCAGCCGGGGTACGTCCCAGGCCGGCCGGACGGCGGGCAGCCGGAGGCAACGGCCTGGAACGGAGCCAGACTTGAGTCGTTCCGTGTGCCGTGGGCAAAAAGGCAGGGCTGCGGGTCAGCGCAGTTTGGCAAACCTAGCCGCAAGTGCGGGAAGGGCGGAGGAGCACACGGACGCCGCCTTCCCAAACTGAGCCCAAAGTGCCCAGGCATGCCCCCTTGATCTCGCCTAATCAGTGAGCCCAAAATAATTTCAGAGTGTGGAAACCTGATCCAAAAAGGTCGAAAAGAACGGCCAGAGATCAAGTCCGAAAGGGGAAATCAGTAACAAGCAAGCAGAGTAATCATTAACCAAAAAGCGCAAAATTATGTTAAAAGTGTGAAATCATTAACCAAAAAGTCGAAAATAATGTCCAGAGACCAAGTCCGAAAGTACAAATAATTAACCAGTAAGCAGAGTCATCATTAACCAAAAATCGCAAAAGTAAGTAAAAAGTGTGAAATCATTAACCAAAAATCGCAAAAGTAAGTAAAAAGTGTGAAATCATTAACCAAAAACTCGAAAATAATGTCCAGAGACTAAGTCCGAAAGGGCAAATGGTTAACCAGTAAGCAGAGTAATCATTAACCAAAAATCGCAAAAGTAAGTAAGAAGTGTGAAATCATTAACCAAAAATCGCAAAAGTAAGTAAAAAGTGTGAAATCATTAACCAAAAACTCGAAAATAATGTCCAGAGACCAAGTCCGAAAGGGCAAATGGTTAACCAGTAAGCAGAGTAATCATTAACCAAAAAGGGCAAAAGTAAGTAAAAAGTATGAAATCATTAACCAAAAAGCACAAAATTAAGTTAAAAGTGTGAAATCATTAACCAAAAAGTCGAAAATAATCTCCAGAGACTAAGTGCGAAAGGGCAAATGGTTAACCAGTAAGCAGAGTCATCATTAACCAAAAATCGCAAAAGTAAGTAAAAAGTGTGAAATCATTAACCAAAAACCCGAAAATAATGTCCAGAGACTAAGTCCAAAAGGGCAAATGGTTAACCAGTAAGCAGAGTAATCATTAACCAAAAATCGCAAAAGTAAGTAAAAAGTGTGAAATCATTAACCAAAAACTCGAAAATAATCTCCAGAGACTAAGTCCGAAAGGGCAAATGGTTAACCAGTAAGCAGAGTAATCATTAACCAAAAGGCGCAAAAGTAAGTAAAAAGTATGAAATCATTAACCAAAAAGCGCAAAAATATGTTAAAAGTGTGAAATCATTAACCAAAAAGTCGAAAATAATGTGCAGAGACTAAGTCCGAAAGGGCAAATGGTTAACCAGTAAGCAGAGTAATCATTAACCAAAAAGCGCAAAAATATGTTAAAAGTGTGAAATCATTAACCAAAAACTCGAAAATAATGTGCAGAGACTAAGTCCGAAAGGGCAAATGGTTAACCAGTAAGCAGAGTAATCATTAACCAAAAATCGCAAAAGTAAGTAAAAAGTGTGAAATCATTAACCAAAAACTCGAAAATAATCTCCAGAGACTAAGTCCGAAAGGGCAAATGGTTAACCAGTAAGCAGAGTAATCATTAACCAAAAGGCGCAAAAGTAAGTAAAAAGTATGAAATCATTAACCAAAAAGCGCAAAAATATGTTAAAAGTGTGAAATCATTAACCAAAAAGTCGAAAATAATGTGCAGAGACTAAGTCCGAAAGGGCAAATGGTTAACCAGTAAGCAGAGTAATCATTAACCAAAAAGCGCAAAAATATGTTAAAAGTGTGAAATCATTAACCAAAAACTCGAAAATAATGTGCAGAGACTAAGTCCGAAAGGGCAAATGGTTAACCAGTAAGCAGAGTAATCATTAACCAAAAAGCTTAAAAATATGTTAAAGTGTGAAATCATTAACCAAAAACTCGAAAATAATCTCCAGAGACTAAGTCCGAAAGGGCAAATGGTTAACCAGTAAGCAGAGTAATCATTAACCAAAAAGGGCAAAAGTAAGTAAAAAGTATGAAATCATTAACCAAAAAGCACAAAATTAAGTTAAAAGTGTGAAATCATTAACCAAAAACTCGAAAATAATGTGCAGAGACTAAGTCCGAAAGGGCAAATGGTTAACCAGTAAGCAGAGTAATCATTAACCAAAAAGCGCAAAATTATGTTAAAAGTGTGAAATCATTAACCAAAAACTCGAAAATAATGTCCAGAGACCAAGTCCGAAAGTACAAATAATTAACCAGTAAGCAGAGTCATCATTAACCAAAAATCGCAAAAGTAAGTAAAAAGTGTGAAATCATTAACCAAAAATCGCAAAAGTAAGTAAAAAGTGTGAAATCATTAACCAAAAACTCGAAAATAATGTCCAGAGACTAAGTCCGAAAGGGCAAATGGTTAACCAGTAAGCAGAGTAATCATTAACCAAAATGCGCAAAAGTAAGTAAAAAGTGTGAAATCATTAACCAAAAATCGCAAAAGTAAGTAAAAAGTGTGAAATCATTAACCAAAAACTCGAAAATAATCTCCAGAGACTAAGTCCGAAAGGGCAAATAATTAACCAGTAAGCAGAGTAATCATTAACCAAAAAGCGCAAAAATATGTTAAAAGTGTGAAATCATTAACCAAAAACTCGAAAATAATGTCCAGAGACTAAGTCCGAAAGGGCAAATAATTAACCAGTAAGCAGAGTAATCATTAACCAAAAAGCGCAAAAGTAAGTAAAAAGTGTGAAATCATTAACCAAAAAGTCGAAAATAATGCCCAGAGACTAAGTCCGAAAGGGCAAATGGTTAACCAGAAAATCCGTCGAATAATGTCCAGAGACTAAGTCCGAAAGGGCAAATGGTTAACCAGTGGAAGGGCGATCAAGCGGAAAAATTTGCCCCGGTTACCCGGGATGGAGTTCCAGAGGTCCGGCCAGAGTTGTCAAATTCGTCCCGCTGATCGGACGCTTGTCATTCGGGTGGCTGGGGGTTGGCGGGGTATCTGCACAGTAGTAGG
>NW_027140473.1:20000-22500 GCF_036365525.1 Heterodontus francisci | reverse complement strand
AGGGTGAGCGTGAGGCTTTCGTTCTCTGTACTCCACGCCTTCCTCCAGCCCCTCCTCCTCTCTTCTCACTGGCCAGGCTCTCCTCGTCTTTACGCTGTCACTGACGGGCCACCCAGCTCTCGTCCGGGACCGGCGACCGTAGAAGCACCCGCCTTCCTATGGACTTGCCACCGTCTTGCAGCATTACAACCGCAGTCGAATTGAAGGGAGCTTCTGCGGGCTTGGGTGCTGCCCGGCGGCCCGCCGTCGGGACCTCGTCAACCGGCCACTGTGAGCTCTGCAGGGACTGATCCGGTGATGCAGGCCCGGTTTTCTTTCCCACCGTGGGGACACTTTGGTCGCTCTAGTCACCCTCCCTTTACCGGTACAGGGTACCTACACGACTCCCCCTCCGGCCCCGCGAGCTGGTGCTTTTGGCGGAGCGGCGGTTTAAAGACTCGCGTGTCCGTTGCCGGTGTCGAGCTTGAGATGGCAGCCGTGACGTTCGAGAGAATGTACCTGGCCGCGGAGGCAGGATTTGTTTCCCCGCAGCGGGCTCATCCTGTCGGCCTTGTACCCCACTCAGTCCGTCCGCGTTCGCTCTCTCTCTCTCCTCGTCCTCCCGGCCTCGGTGGCGGCAGAGACCCTGCCTCTGTTGTCCGTGGTGCGCGTCGGCACGGTTGGGCTCCGGCGTCGGACGAGCTGACGCGCTTCGCCTCGCGAGCGCCCTGACCACGTTGGCCGCGTGAAAACCTTTCTTTGGTCATTGTGATTGTTCGACTGAAATCCGAAGGGCCGTGCCAGGCTGGGGCTCTCCCACCCCCCACACCCCATTGGGGAGGGCGGGGGAGCGTTCGCACGTTCCGGGTTCGACCCCTCGCGCGAGGGACGGACCGAAAACCTGAGACAACTCTTAGCGGTGGATCACTCGGCTCGTGCGTCGATGAAGAACGCAGCTAGCTGCGAGAATTAATGTGAATTGCAGGACACATTGATCATCGACACTTTGAACGCACTTTGCGGCCCCGGGTTCCTCCCGGGGCTACGCCTGTCTGAGGGTCGCTTGACAATCAATCGCACTCGCCTTTGCCGGCGGGAGCGCGGCTGGGGTTTTGTCGCAGAGGTTCCTTTGCTCCTCTTCGTCCCCCTAAGTGCAGACCTGGAGTTTACTCCGCCTTTGGGAGAGTTCGACCTCTGTCCCTCCATTTAATCGCGATGGGGGGCAGTCCGGCGTGGGCCTCCGGGCGCGCCGGCACTGGTCTCGGCCAGCCTCTGCTTTTCCCAGGACGGCTGTCAGTGGGTTGCAAACGAACGACTGCGTCAGTGCTGGGACTGCTTGCTGCCGGGCCGTTAGCCTCCGAATGGATCGTGGAGGGCAGAGTTGACTCTCTGTGGAGTGTGCAGAGCAGAGATGGGAACGATGCCTGGTGAATCGGCATAGAGAGAGAGAGACTCGGTGTGGCATGTCGGTGGACGCAAACCGTGTGGTTCGGTCTCGATGGCTGTTGCCAGTGGTCGACGTGGTTTAGTGGTTCTGGACGAGGAGGAGGAGGAGGAGAGCTTGACGTAGTTGACTGTGGGCTTGCCGTGCTGCCTCGCTGGCTTTGCGTGCCCTCATTCGGTGTTTGTGCAGTTTTGCCATGGAGTCCCTGCGGTGCTGCGTGTTGTGCTGGAGCCCTGTCTCCTTCCACACGCATGCCTCCCGCTGTGCCTCCGGCAAGCTCGCCTACATCTGAGGGTGCACCTAGTCAGTGCCGCACGGTCCTGTCCCCCTGGTCTCTGCTGCCTGCTTTTCGAACCAACTCCCCCACCCCGGTTGCACGTGCTCCAAACTCTTGCCACGCCTTCTAGCTGCTGCTAGTCTCGGGTCCTTTCCACGCTTGCTTCCCGTGGGCTGCTCGCTTTTCTCTCCTGCCCTCGTGCAGTTCAAACCAGCACCGCGCCCACGCTCTTTGTCTTCGGCACCTCCCTTATCGGCACTCCGGAACAGTTATGAGCCGAGCCCGGTCGCAAGCCCGACGTCGACACGCGTGCACATCCGCTCGTTACTAACCCCTGGCCTGGTGAGCGCCCCCCCCCCCGAGGGTTGAGTACGAGGTGCCGTTGTCAGTAAGTTGCGAGATATACCGGCCGGCCTGGAGCTTTTGGTGCTGCGTTTAAGTCTGGGCGGGGGCCATCCGATGTTGAGAAACGCACGCACGCGATCGCTCACCATTCTGCCTACGACCTCAGATCAGACGTGACAACCCGCTGAATTTAAGCATATTACTAAGCGGAGGAAAAGAAACTAACAAGGATTCCCCTAGTAACTGCGAGTGAAGAGGGAACAGCCCAGCGCCGAATCCCCGCTCGCCTGGCGGGCGTGGGAAATGTGGCGTATAGAAGACCTCTTTCTCTGACGACGCTCCGGGGCCCAAGTCCTTCTGATCGAGGCTTAGCCTGAGGACGGTGTGAGGCCGGTAGCGGCCCCCGGCTCGTTGGGATGAGTCTTCTCGGAGTCGGGTTGCTTGTGAATGCAGCC
>NW_027140473.1:10000-15000 GCF_036365525.1 Heterodontus francisci | reverse complement strand
TGGCGACCGGAGGGTCTTTGCAGGGCCTGGATCTCCGAGCCCGTGGGACAGGCGGGAAAGGGTGGCGGCAGCCGGTTGAAGTCCCGACCCTGGGCAGCCTCCCGGTCTTACCTCCATAACTTCGGCGAGGAGGGTCCGATCCCCGCGCGGTCGACGGCAGGCGGTAGGGCTCGGAGGGGCGCGGCCTGGTCCGCGAGTGCCCCGGCGCCGCCCCTCTGCCCGTCCGAGGGACAGTAGGAAATGGCCATACCGCTTTCCGGCCGATTGCCGCCGGACGTCCGGCCGCATTCGCTCGGTCTGCGCGGCCGGCGGTAGCCGGGGGCGAGGGGCATCGGGCGGTGGCGGAACCAGGCCGGCCCGACCGCTGGGGGCCGCCCGGGCGACGTTTGAATCTGTCGGGTCGGACCGCCGAATCCCGCGGGATTTCGGGATCGAATCTGCGGGTGGAATCGGCACCTCGTCCCGCTGTCCGGTTCCCCCCGGTCGACTGCAACGGGTTTCCGAGGCCCGTCGGTCAGGCGCGGTTCGCTCCGCAATCCGCCGGCCGATCGGCACCGGGCGGGGCTCTACGGAAAGAGGGGACCCTCCCGCGTCGAGTGCCGGCGCACCGACCCCGCAGGCTGACCGGGAAGGTGAAGACTCACCCCGCTGAATGCCCGGCCCCGGCTACCCTCCGGCTCCGGGGCCATAACTTCGGGGAGGGAGGTCCGATCCCCGCGCGGTCGACGGCAGGCGGTAGGGCTCGGAGGGGCGCGGCCTGGTCCGCGAGTGCCCCGGCGCCGCCCCTCTGCCCGTCCGAGGGACAGTAGGAAATGGCCATACCGCTTTCCGGCCGATTGCCGCCGGACGTCCGGCCGCATTCGCTCGGTCTGCGCGGCCGGCGGTAGCCGGGGGCGAGGGGCATCGGGCGGTGGCGGAACCAGGCCGGCCCGACCGCTGGGGGCCGCCCGGGCGACGTTTGAATCTGTCGGGTCGGACCGCCGAATCCCGCGGGATTTCGGGATCGAATCTGCGGGTGGAATCGGCACCTCGTCCCGCTGTCCGGTTCCCCCCCGTCGACTGCAACGGGTTTCCGAGGCCCGTCGGTCAGGCGCGGTTCGCTCCGCAATCCGCCGGCCGATCGGCACCGGGCGGGGCTCTACGGAAAGAGGGGACCCTCCGGCGTCGAGTGCCGGCGCACCGACCCCGCAGGCTGACCGGGAAGGTTAAGACTCACCCCGCTGAATGCCCGGCCCCGGGCACCCTCCGGCGCCGGGGCCATAACTTCGGGGAGGGAGGTCCGAGCTCCGCGCGGTCGACGGCAGGTGAAAGGGGCCGGTGCGCCGCGGAAGGCGACAGCAGTCCCGTCAGGCTGCACCTCTGCTCGGGCGAACGGCGTCAGGAAAAGGGGAGAGCACTTCCCCACCGATAGCTCCGGAACGCCCGGACCCATTGGCCCGCGGCACCGGTGGCTGCTAGAGGGCCTCCGGCGCCGTCAGCCGGGGTACGTCCCAGGCCGGCCGGACGGCGGGCAGCCGGAGGCAACGGCCTGGAACGGAGCCAGACTTGAGTCGTTCCGTGTGCCGTGGGCAAAAAGGCAGGGCTGCGGGTCAGCGCAGTTTGGCAAACCTAGCCGCAAGTGCGGGAAGGGCGGAGGAGCACACGGACGCCGCCTTCCCAAACTGAGCCCAAAGTGCCCAGGCATGCCCCCTTGATCTCGCCTAATCAGTGAGCCCAAAATAATTTCAGAGTGTGGAAACCTGATCCAAAAAGGTCGAAAAGAACGGCCAGAGATCAAGTCCGAAAGGGGAAATCAGTAACAAGCAAGCAGAGTAATCATTAACCAAAAAGCGCAAAATTATGTTAAAAGTGTGAAATCATTAACCAAAAAGTCGAAAATAATGTCCAGAGACCAAGTCCGAAAGTACAAATAATTAACCAGTAAGCAGAGTCATCATTAACCAAAAATCGCAAAAGTAAGTTAAAAGTGTGAAATCATTAACCAAAAATCGCAAAAGTAAGTAAAAAGTGTGAAATCATTAACCAAAAACTCGAAAATAATGTCCAGAGACTAAGTCCGAAAGGGCAAATGGTTAACCAGTAAGCAGAGTAATCATTAACCAAAAATCGCAAAAGTAAGTAAGAAGTGTGAAATCATTAACCAAAAATCGCAAAAGTAAGTAAAAAGTGTGAAATCATTAACCAAAAACTCGAAAATAATGTCCAGAGACCAAGTCCGAAAGGGCAAATGGTTAACCAGTAAGCAGAGTAATCATTAACCAAAAAGGGCAAAAGTAAGTAAAAAGTATGAAATCATTAACCAAAAAGCACAAAATTAAGTTAAAAGTGTGAAATCATTAACCAAAAAGTCGAAAATAATCTCCAGAGACTAAGTGCGAAAGGGCAAATGGTTAACCAGTAAGCAGAGTCATCATTAACCAAAAATCGCAAAAGTAAGTAAAAAGTGTGAAATCATTAACCAAAAACCCGAAAATAATGTCCAGAGACTAAGTCCAAAAGGGCAAATGGTTAACCAGTAAGCAGAGTAATCATTAACCAAAAATCGCAAAAGTAAGTAAAAAGTGTGAAATCATTAACCAAAAACTCGAAAATAATCTCCAGAGACTAAGTCCGAAAGGGCAAATGGTTAACCAGTAAGCAGAGTAATCATTAACCAAAAATCGCAAAAGTAAGTAAAAAGTGTGAAATCATTAACCAAAAACCCGAAAATAATGTCCAGAGACTAAGTCCGAAAGGGCAAATGGTTAACCAGTAAGCAGAGTAATCATTAACCAAAAATCGCAAAAGTAAGTAAAAAGTGTGAAATCATTAACCAAAAACTCGAAAATAATGTCCAGAGACTAAGTCCGAAAGGGCAAATGGTTAACCAGTAAGCAGAGTAATCATTAACCAAAAGGCGCAAAAGTAAGTAAAAAGTATGAAATCAGTAACCAAAAAGCGCAAAAATATGTTAAAAGTGTGAAATCATTAACCAAAAACTCGAAAATAATGTGCAGAGACTAAGTCCGAAAGGGCAAATAATTAACCAGTAAGCAGAGTAATCATTAACCAAAAATCGCAAAAATATGTTAAAAGTGTGAAATCATTAACCAAAAACTCGAAAATAATGTCCAGAGACTAAGTCCGAAAGGGCAAATGGTTAACCAGTAAGCAGAGTAATCATTAACCAAAAATCGCAAAAGTAAGTAAAAGTGTGAAATCATTAACCAAAAACTCGAAAATAATCTCCAGAGACTAAGTCCGAAAGGGCAAATGGTTAACCAGTAAGCAGAGTAATCATTACCAAAAGGCGCAAAAGTAAGTAAAAAGTATGAAATCATTAACCAAAAAGCGCAAAAATATGTTAAAAGTGTGAAATCATTAACCAAAAAGTCGAAAATAATGTGCAGAGACTAAGTCCGAAAGGGCAAATGGTTAACCAGTAAGCAGAGTAATCATTAACCAAAAAGCGCAAAAATATGTTAAAAGTGTGAAATCATTAACCAAAAACTCGAAAATAATGTGCAGAGACTAAGTCCGAAAGGGCAAATGGTTAACCAGTAAGCAGAGTAATCATTAACCAAAAATCGCAAAAGTAAGTAAAAAGTGTGAAATCATTAACCAAAAACTCGAAAATAATCTCCAGAGACTAAGTCCGAAAGGGCAAATGGTTAACCAGTAAGCAGAGTAATCATTAACCAAAATGCGCAAAAGTAAGTAAAAAGTGTGAAATCATTAACCAAAAATCGCAAAAGTAAGTAAAAAGTGTGAAATCATTAACCAAAAACTCGAAAATAATCTCCAGAGACTAAGTCCGAAAGGGCAAATAATTAACCAGTAAGCAGAGTAATCATTAACCAAAAAGCGCAAAAATATGTTAAAAGTGTGAAATCATTAACCAAAAACTCGAAAATAATGTCCAGAGACTAAGTCCGAAAGGGCAAATAATTAACCAGTAAGCAGAGTAATCATTAACCAAAAAGCGCAAAAGTAAGTAAAAAGTGTGAAATCATTAACCAAAAAGTCGAAAATAATGCCCAGAGACTAAGTCCGAAAGGGCAAATGGTTAACCAGAAAATCCGTCGAATAATGTCCAGAGACTAAGTCCGAAAGGGCAAATGGTTAACCAGTGGAAGGGCGATCAAGCGGAAAAATTTGCCCCGGTTACCCGGGATGGAGTTCCAGAGGTCCGGCCAGAGTTGTCAAATTCGTCCCGCTGATCGGACGCTTGTCATTCGGGTGGCTGGGGGTTGGCGGGGTATCTGCACAGTAGTAGGAGGTGGCAAGTCGGGACTTGGACGTTTATTCCAAGAGTCCACCCGAGCCTCCAGGTCTGCAGAGACCGACCCTAGCTGCCGCCCAACCGACTTTTAAGCCTTTTTCGGATGGGGATTTTTTCCCATTTTCGTCCATTTTTCGGGTTTTCTGTCGGGCTTAATAGGCGGCAGCCTGACCCCCGGCCGAGGCGGGGGGCGCACTCTCCCTTGCGTAAGGGTCCGGATTTGCCCCGGAAAGTGCCCCCGACGGCCTCCCGACCCGGGTGCCTGCAGGGCGGGGGAAAGGGTAGTCCCAGCCGCAGGAAATCATTAACCAAAAGACTTAGCCGTCGGGGCAGAGGCTAAGACCCGGGCTGGTGAAATCATTAACCAAAAGGAATGCACCCTTTTCCGAAAGTGCAGGCCGAAATAAGGCGAGCCTTGGGCCGGGAAGGCCAAAACCCCCAACTCATGGAAGTGTATGGGGTCGGACTCGGCGACTTTCCCGGGCCCCGAGTTGACCTTTCCCCACGGGGGCGGTCAAGTTGCTCCCGCCAAGAGGGCACGTTGCATTTGCTGCCGCTCTAGTCCCCGGGCTAGTTAATCAGTTGCCGTCGGAAGTCCCGATGCCGAAATGAAAAATGGCCGTTGCGGCGATTTGGCGCCTCATTTTCGGAAGGACTACCGGCAGGCAACCCGCCGAATTGACACTTGCGATTCGGGTGGCTGGGGGTTGGCGGGGTACCCGGAGATTTTCGGGAACTC
>NW_027140471.1:10000-17500 GCF_036365525.1 Heterodontus francisci | reverse complement strand
TTCGGCATCGGGACTTCCGACGGCAACTGATTAACTAGCCCGGGGACTAGAGCGGCAGCAAATGCAACGTGCCCTCTTGGCGGGAGCAACTTGACCGCCCCCGTGGGGAAAGGTCAACTCGGGGCCCGGGAAAGTCGCCGAGTCCGACCCCATACACTTCCATGAGTTGGGGGTTTTGGCCTTCCCGGCCCAAGGCTCGCCTTATTTCGGCCTGCACTTTCGGAAAAGGGTGCATTCCTTTTGGTTAATGATTTCACCAGCCCGGGTCTTAGCCTCTGCCCCGACGGCTAAGTCTTTTGGTTAATGATTTCCTGCGGCTGGGACTACCCTTTCCCCCGCCCTGCAGGCACCCGGGTCGGGAGGCCGTCGGGGGCACTTTCCGGGGCAAATCCGGACCCTTACGCAAGGGAGAGTGCGCCCCCCGCCTCGGCCGGGGGTCAGGCTGCCGCCTATTAAGCCCGACAGAAAACCCGAAAAATGGACGAAAATGGGAAAAAATCCCCATCCGAAAAAGGCTTAAAAGTCGGTTGGGCGGCAGCTAGGGTCGGTCTCTGCAGACCTGGAGGCTCGGGTGGACTCTTGGAATAAACGTCCAAGTCCCGACTTGCCACCTCCTACTACTGTGCAGATACCCCGCCAACCCCCAGCCACCCGAATGACAAGCGTCCGATCAGCGGGACGAATTTGACAACTCTGGCCGGACCTCTGGAACTCCATCCCGGGTAACCGGGGCAAATTTTTCCGCTTGATCGCCCTTCCACTGGTTAACCATTTGCCCTTTCGGACTTAGTCTCTGGACATTATTCGACTGATTTTCTGGTTAACCATTTGCCCTTTCGGACTTAGTCTCTGGGCATTATTTTCGACTTTTTGGTTAATGATTTCACACTTTTTACTTACTTTTGCGCTTTTTGGTTAATGATTACTCTGCTTACTGGTTAATTATTTGCCCTTTCGGACTTAGTCTCTGGACATTATTTTCGAGTTTTTGGTTAATGATTTCACACTTTTAACATATTTTTGCGCTTTTTGGTTAATGATTACTCTGCTTACTGGTTAACCATTTGCCCTTTCGGACTTAGTCTCTGGACATTATTTTCGAGTTTTTGGTTAATGATTTCACACTTTTAACATATTTTTGCGCTTTTTGGTTAATGATTACTCTGCTTACTGGTTAACCATTTGCCCTTTCGGACTTAGTCTCTGGACATTATTTTCGAGTTTTTGGTTAATGATTTCACACTTATAACATATTTTTGCGCTTTTTGGTTAATGATTACTCTGCTTACTGGTTAACCATTTGCCCTTTCGGACTTAGTCTCTGCACATTATTTTCGAGTTTTTGGTTAATGATTTCACACTTTTAACATATTTTTGCGCTTTTTGGTTAATGATTTCATACTTTTTACTTACTTTTGCGATTTTTGGTTAATGATTACTCTGCTTACTGGTTAACCATTTGCCCTTTCGGACTTAGTCTCTGGAGATTATTTTCGAGTTTTTGGTTAATGATTTCACACTTTTTACTTACTTTTGCGATTTTTGGTTAATGATTACTCTGCTTACTGGTTAACCATTTGCCCTTTCGCACTTAGTCTCTGGAGATTATTTTCGAGTTTTTGGTTAATGATTTCACACTTTTTACTTACTTTTGCGATTTTTGGTTAATGATTACTCTGCTTACTGGTTAACCATTTGCCCTTTCGGACTTGGTCTCTGGACATTATTTTCGAGTTTTTGGTTAATGATTTCACACTTTTTACTTACTTTTGCGATTTTTGGTTAATGATTACTCTGCTTACTGGTTAACCATTTGCCCTTTCGGACTTAGTCTCTGGACATTATTTTCGAGTTTTTGGTTAATGATTTCACACTTTTAACATATTTTTGCGCTTTTTGGTTAATGATTACTCTGCTTACTGGTTAATTATTTGCCCTTTCGGACTTAGTCTCTGCACATTATTTTCGAGTTTTTGGTTAATGATTTCACACTTTTAACATATTTTTGCGCTTTTTGGTTACTGATTTCATACTTTTTACTTACTTTTGCGCCTTTTGGTTAATGATTACTCTGCTTACTGGTTAACCATTTGCCCTTTCGGACTTAGTCTCTGGACATTATTTTCGAGTTTTTGGTTAATGATTTCACACTTTTTACTTACTTTTGCGATTTTTGGTTAATGATTACTCTGCTTACTGGTTAACCATTTGCCCTTTCGGACTTAGTCTCTGGACATTATTTTCGGGTTTTTGGTTAATGATTTCACACTTTTTACTTACTTTTGCGATTTTTGGTTAATGATTACTCTGCTTACTGGTTAACCATTTGCCCTTTCGGACTTAGTCTCTGGACATTGTTTTCGACATTTTGGTTAATGATTTCACACTTTTAACTTAATTTTGTGCTTTTTGGTTAATGATTTCATACTTTTTACTTACTTTTGCGATTTTTGGTTAATGATTTCATACTTTTTACTTACTTTTGCGATTTTTGGTTAATGATTTCATACTTTTTACTTACTTTTGCCCTTTTTGGTTAATGATTTCATACTTTTTACTTACTTTTGCGATTTTTGGTTCATGATTACTCTGCTTACTGGTTAACCATTTGCCCTTTCGGACTTGGTCTCTGGACATTATTTTCGACTTTTTGGTTAATGATTTCACACTTTTAACTTAATTTTGTGCTTTTTGGTTAATGATTTCATACTTTTTACTTACTTTTGCCCTTTTTGGTTAATGATTACTCTGCTTACTGGTTAACCATTTGCCCTTTCGGACTTAGTCTCTGCACATTATTTTCGAGTTTTTGGTTAATGATTTCACACTTTTAACATATTTTTGCGATTTTTGGTTAATGATTACTCTGCTTACTGGTTAACCATTTGCCCTTTCGGACTTAGTCTCTGGAGATTATTTTCGACTTTTTGGTTAATGATTTCACACTTTTAACTTAATTTTGTGCTTTTTGGTTAATGATTTCACACTTTTTACTTACTTTTGCGATTTTTGGTTAATGATTACTCTGCTTACTGGTTAACCATTTGCCCTTTCGAACTTAGTCTCTGGACATTATTTTCGAGTTTTTGGTTAATGATTTCACACTTTTAACATATTTTTGCGCTTTTTGGTTAATGATTACTCTGCTTACTGGTTAATTATTTGCCCTTTCGGACTTAGTCTCTGCACATTATTTTCGAGTTTTTGGTTAATGATTTCACACTTTTAACATATTTTTGCGCTTTTTGGTTACTGATTTCATACTTTTTACTTACTTTTGCGCCTTTTGGTTAATGATTACTCTGCTTACTGGTTAACCATTTGCCCTTTCGGACTTAGTCTCTGGACATTATTTTCGAGTTTTTGGTTAATGATTTCACACTTTTTACTTACTTTTGCGATTTTTGGTTAATGATTACTCTGCTTACTGGTTAACCATTTGCCCTTTCGGACTTAGTCTCTGGACATTATTTTCGGGTTTTTGGTTAATGATTTCACACTTTTTACTTACTTTTGCGATTTTTGGTTAATGATTACTCTGCTTACTGGTTAACCATTTGCCCTTTCGGACTTAGTCTCTGGACATTGTTTTCGACATTTTGGTTAATGATTTCACACTTTTAACTTAATTTTGTGCTTTTTGGTTAATGATTTCATACTTTTTACTTACTTTTGCGATTTTTGGTTAATGATTTCATACTTTTTACTTACTTTTGCGATTTTTGGTTAATGATTTCATACTTTTTACTTACTTTTGCCCTTTTTGGTTAATGATTTCATACTTTTTACTTACTTTTGCGATTTTTGGTTCATGATTACTCTGCTTACTGGTTAACCATTTGCCCTTTCGGACTTGGTCTCTGGACATTATTTTCGACTTTTTGGTTAATGATTTCACACTTTTAACTTAATTTTGTGCTTTTTGGTTAATGATTTCATACTTTTTACTTACTTTTGCCCTTTTTGGTTAATGATTACTCTGCTTACTGGTTAACCATTTGCCCTTTCGGACTTAGTCTCTGCACATTATTTTCGAGTTTTTGGTTAATGATTTCACACTTTTAACATATTTTTGCGATTTTTGGTTAATGATTACTCTGCTTACTGGTTAACCATTTGCCCTTTCGGACTTAGTCTCTGGAGATTATTTTCGACTTTTTGGTTAATGATTTCACACTTTTAACATATTTTTGCGCTTTTTGGTTACTGATTTCATACTTTTTACTTACTTTTGCGCCTTTTGGTTAATGATTACTCTGCTTACTGGTTAACCATTTGCCCTTTCGGACTTAGTCTCTGGAGATTATTTTCGAGTTTTTGGTTAATGATTTCACACTTTTTACTTACTTTTGCGATTTTTGGTTAATGATTACTCTGCTTACTGGTTAACCATTTGCCCTTTTGGACTTAGTCTCTGGAGATTATTTTCGACTTTTTGGTTAATGATTTCACACTTTTTACTTACTTTTGCGATTTTTGGTTAATGATTTCACACTTTTTACTTACTTTTGCGATTTTTGGTTAATGATTACTCTGCTTACTGGTTAACCATTTGCCCTTTCGGACTTAGTCTCTGGAGATTATTTTCGACTTTTTGGTTAATGATTTCACACTTTTTACTTACTTTTGCGATTTTTGGTTAATGATTTCACACTTTTTACTTACTTTTGCGATTTTTGGTTAATGATTACTCTGCTTACTGGTTAACCATTTGCCCTTTCGGACTTGGTCTCTGGACATTATTTTCGAGTTTTTGGTTAATGATTTCACACTTTTTACTTACTTTTGCGATTTTTGGTTAATGATTACTCTGCTTACTGGTTAACCATTTGCCCTTTCGGACTTAGTCTCTGGAGATTATTTTCGAGTTTTTGGTTAATGATTTCACACTTTTTACTTACTTTTGCGATTTTTGGTTAATGATTACTCTGCTTACTGGTTAACCATTTGCCCTTTCGGACTTAGTCTCTGCACATTATTTTCGAGTTTTTGGTTAATGATTTCACACTTTTAACATATTTTTGCGCTTTTTGGTTAATGATTACTCTGCTTACTGGTTAACCATTTGCCCTTTTGGACTTAGTCTCTGGACATTATTTTCGAGTTTTTGGTTAATGATTTCACACTTTTTACTTACTTTTGCGATTTTTGGTTAATGATTTCACACTTTTTACTTACTTTTGCGATTTTTGGTTAATGATTACTCTGCTTACTGGTTAACCATTTGCCCTTTCGGACTTAGTCTCTGGAGATTATTTTCGAGTTTTTGGTTAATGATTTCACACTTTTTACTTACTTTTGCGATTTTTGGTTAATGATTTCACACTTTTTACTTACTTTTGCGATTTTTGGTTAATGATGACTCTGCTTACTGGTTAACCATTTGCCCTTTCGGACTTAGTCTCTGCACATTATTTTCGAGTTTTTGGTTAATGATTTCACACTTTTTACTTACTTTTGCGATTTTTGGTTAATGATTTCATACTTTTTACTTACTTTTGCGATTTTTGGTTAATGATTACTCTGCTTACTGGTTAACCATTTGCCCTTTCGGACTTGGTCTCTGGACATTATTTTCGAGTTTTTGGTTAATGATTTCACACTTTTAACATAATTTTGCGCTTTTTGGTTAATGATTACTCTGCTTGCTTGTTACTGATTTCCCCTTTCGGACTTGATCTCTGGCCGTTCTTTTCGACCTTTTTGGATAAGGTTTCCACACTCTGAAATTATTTTGGGCTCACTGATTAGGCGAGATCAAGGGGGCATGCCTGGGCACTTTGGGCTCAGTTTGGGAAGGCGGCGTCCGTGTGCTCCTCCGCCCTTCCCGCACTTGCGGCTAGGTTTGCCAAACTGCGCTGACCCGCAGCCCTGCCTTTTTGCCCACGGCACGGAACGACTCAAGTCTGGCTCCGTTCCAGGCCGTTGCCTCCGGCTGCCCGCCGTCCGGCCGGCCTGGGACGTACCCCGGCTGACGGCGCCGGAGGCCCTCTAGCAGCCACCGGTGCCGCGGGCCAATGGGTCCGGGCGTTCCGGAGCTATCGGTGGGGAAGTGCTCTCCCCTTTTCCTGACGCCGTTCGCCCGAGCAGAGGTGCAGCCTGACGGGACTGCTGTCGCCTTCCGCGGCGCACCGGCCCCTTTCACCTGCCGTCGACCGCGCGGAGCTCGGACCTCCCTCCCCGAAGTTATGGCCCCGGCGCCGGAGGGTGCCCGGGGCCGGGCATTCAGCGGGGTGAGTCTTCACCTTCCCGGTCAGCCTGCGGGGTCGGTGCGCCGGCACTCGACGCCGGAGGGTCCCCTCTTTCCGTAGAGCCCCGCCCGGTGCCGATCGGCCGGCGGATTGCGGAGCGAACCGCGCCTGACCGACGGGCCTCGGAAACCCGTTGCAGTCGACGGGGGGGAACCGGACAGCGGGACGAGGTGCCGATTCCACCCGCAGATTCGATCCCGAAATCCCGCGGGATTCGGCGGTCCGACCCGACAGATTCAAACGTCGCCCGGGCGGCCCCCAGCGGTCGGGCCGGCCTGGTTCCGCCACCGCCCGATGCCCCTCGCCCCCGGCTACCGCCGGCCGCGCAGACCGAGCGAATGCGGCCGGACGTCCGGCGGCAATCGGCCGGAAAGCGGTATGGCCATTTCCTACTGTCCCTCGGACGGGCAGAGGGGCGGCGCCGGGGCACTCGCGGACCAGGCCGCGCCCCTCCGAGCCCTACCGCCTGCCGTCGACCGCGCGGGGATCGGACCTCCCTCCCCGAAGTTATGGCCCCGGAGCCGGAGGGTAGCCGGGGCCGGGCATTCAGCGGGGTGAGTCTTCACCTTCCCGGTCAGCCTGCGGGGTCGGTGCGCCGGCACTCGACGCGGGAGGGTCCCCTCTTTCCGTAGAGCCCCGCCCGGTGCCGATCGGCCGGCGGATTGCGGAGCGAACCGCGCCTGACCGACGGGCCTCGGAAACCCGTTGCAGTCGACCGGGGGGAACCGGACAGCGGGACGAGGTGCCGATTCCACCCGCAGATTCGATCCCGAAATCCCGCGGGATTCGGCGGTCCGACCCGACAGATTCAAACGTCGCCCGGGCGGCCCCCAGCGGTCGGGCCGGCCTGGTTCCGCCACCGCCCGATGCCCCTCGCCCCCGGCTACCGCCGGCCGCGCAGACCGAGCGAATGCGGCCGGACGTCCGGCGGCAATCGGCCGGAAAGCGGTATGGCCATTTCCTACTGTCCCTCGGACGGGCAGAGGGGCGGCGCCGGGGCACTCGCGGACCAGGCCGCGCCCCTCCGAGCCCTACCGCCTGCCGTCGACCGCGCGGGGATCGGACCCTCCTCGCCGAAGTTATGGAGGTAGGACCGGGAGGCTGCCCAGGGTCGGGACTTCAACCGGCTGCCGCCACCCTTTCCCGCCTGTCCCACGGGCTCGGAGATCCAGGCCCTGCAAAGACCCTCCGGTCGCCACCCGACAGGTGCTTTACCGGAGAAATCGTAAACCGGCGTCAGGGCCGGACC
>NW_027140470.1:1575000-1692112 GCF_036365525.1 Heterodontus francisci | reverse complement strand
TAAACAGAACCGAACCCGGGTCACTGGAGCTGTGAGACTGTGGCAGTAAACAGAACCGAACCCAGGTCACTGGAGCTGTGAGACTGTGGCAGTAAACAGAACCAAACCCAGGTCACTGGAGCTGTGAGACTGTGGCAGTAAACAGAACCGAACCCAGGTCACTGGAGCTGTGAGACTGTGGCAGTAAACAGAACCGAACCCGGGTCACTGGAGCTGTGAGACTGTGGCAGTAAACAGAACTGAACCCGGGACACTGGAGCGGTGAGACTGTGGCAGTAAACAGAACTGAACCCGGGTCACTGGAGCTGTGAGACTGTGGCAGTAAACAGAACTGAACCCGGGACACTGGAGCTGTGAGACTGTGGCAGTAAACAGAACCGAACCCAGGTCACTGGAGCTGTGAGGCTGTGGCAGTCCCCAGAACCAAACCCGGGACACTGGAGCTGTGAGGCTGTGGCAGTAAACAGAACCGAACCCGGGACACTGGAGCTGTGAGACTGTGGCAGTACGCAGAACCGAACCCAGGTCACTGGAGCTGTGAGACTGTGGCAGTAAACAGAACCGAACCCAGGTCACTGGAGCTGTGAGACTGTGGCAGTAAACAGAACCGAACCCGGGTCACTGGAGCTGTGAGACTGTGGCAGTAAACAGAACCGAACCCAGGTCACTGGAGCTGTGAGACTGTGGCAGTAAACAGAACCGAACCCAGGTCACTGGAGCTGTGAGACTGTGGCAGTAAACAGAACCGAACCCGGGACACTGGAGCTGTGAGACTGTGGCAGTACGCAGAACCGAACCCGGGACACTGGAGCTGTGAGGCTGTGGCAGTAAACAGAACCGAACCCGGGACACTGGAGCTGTGAGACTGTGGCAGTACGCAGAACCGAACCCAGGTCACTGGAGCTGTGAGACTGTGGCAGTAAACAGAACCGAACCCAGGTCACTGGAGCTGTGAGACTGTGGCAGTAAACAGAACCGAACCCGGGTCACTGGAGCTGTGAGACTGTGGCAGTAAACAGAACCGAACCCAGGTCACTGGAGCTGTGAGACTGTGGTAGTAAACAGAACCGAACCCAGGTCACTGGAGCTGTGAACTGTGGCAGTAAACAGAACCGAACCCGGGTCACTGGAGCTGTGAGACTGTGGCAGTAAACAGAACCGAACCCAGGTCACTGGAGCTGTGAGACTGTGGCAGTAAACAGAACCGAACCCAGGTCACTGGAGCTGTGAGACTGTGGCAGTAAACAGAACTGAACCCGGGACACTGGAGCGGTGAGACTGTGGCAGTAAACAGAACCGAACCCAGGTCACTGGAGCTGTGAGACTGTGGCAGTAAACAGAACCGAACCCAGGTCACTGGAGCTGTGAGACTGTGGCAGTAAACAGAACCGAACCCGGGTCACTGGAGCTGTGAGACTGTGGAGGTAAACAGAACCGAACCCAGGTCACTGGAGCTGTGAGACTGTGGCAGTAAACAGAACCGAACCCGGGTCACTGGAGCTGTGAGACTGTGGCAGTAAACAGAACCGAACCCGGGACACTGGAGCTGTGAGACTGTGGCAGTACGCAGAACCGAACCCGGGACACTGGAGCTGTGAGGCTGTGGCAGTAAACAGAACCGAACCCGGGACACTGGAGCTGTGAGACTGTGGCAGTACGCAGAACCGAACCCAGGTCACTGGAGCTGTGAGACTGTGGCAGTAAACAGAACCGAACCCAGGTCACTGGAGCTGTGAGACTGTGGCAGTAAACAGAACCGAACCCGGGTCACTGGAGCTGTGAGACTGTGGCAGTAAACAGAACCGAACCCAGGTCACTGGAGCTGTGAGACTGTGGTAGTAAACAGAACCGAACCCAGGTCACTGGAGCTGTGAACTGTGGCAGTAAACAGAACCGAACCCGGGTCACTGGAGCTGTGAGACTGTGGCAGTAAACAGAACCGAACCCAGGTCACTGGAGCTGTGAGACTGTGGCAGTAAACAGAACTGAACCCGGGACACTGGCGCGGTGAGACTGTGGCAGTAAACAGAACCGAACCCAGGTCACTGGAGCTGTGAGACTGTGGCAGTAAACAGAACTGAACCCGGGTCACTGGAGCTGTGAGACTGTGGCAGTAAACAGAACTGAACCCGGGTCACTGGAGCTGTGAGACTGTGGCAGTAAACAGAACCGAACCCGGGTCACTGAAGCTGTGAGACTGTGGCAGTAAACAGAACTGAACCCAGGTCACTGGAGCTGTGAGACTGTGGCAGTAAACAGACCCGAACCCGGGTCACTGGAGCTGTGAGACTGTGGCAGTAAACAGAACCGAACCCAGGTCACTGGAGCTGTGAGACTGTGGCAGTAAACAGAACCGAACCCGGGTCACTGGAGCTGTGAGACTGTGGCAGTAAACAGAACCGAACCCGGGACACTGGAGCTGTGAGACTGTGGCAGTAAACAGAACCGAACCCCGGTCACTGGAGCTGTGAGACTGTGGCAGTAAGCAGAACTGAACCCGGGACACTGGAGCTGTGAGGCTGTGGCAGTCCCCAGAACCGAACCCGGGACACTGGAGCTGTGAGACTGTGGCAGTACGCAGAACCGAACCCAGGTCACTGGAGCTGTGAGACTGTGGCAGTAAACAGAACCGAACCCAGGTCACTGGAGCTGTGAGACTGTGGCAGTAAACAGAACCGAACCCTGGTCACTGGAGCTGTGAGACTGTGGCAGTAAACAGAACTGAACCCGGGTCACTGGAGCTGTGAGACTGTGGCAAAAAACAGACCCGAACCCGGGACACTGGAGCTGTGAGACTGTGGCAGTAAACAGAACCGAACCCGGGTCACTGGAGCTGTGAGACTGTGGCAGTAAACAGAACCGAACCCGGGTCACTGGAGCTGTGAGACTGTGGCAGTAAACAGAACCGAACCCGGGTCACTGGAGCTTTGAGACTGTGGCAGTAAACAGAACTGAACCCGGGACACTGGAGCGGTGAGACTGTGGCAGTAAACAGAACTGAACCCGGGTCACTGGAGCTGTGAGACTGTGGCAGTAAACAGAACTGAACCCGGGTCACTGGAGCTGTGAGACTGTGGCAAAAAACAGACCCGAACCCGGGACACTGGAGCGGTGAGACTGTGGCAGTAAACAGAACCGAACCCGGGTCACTGGAGCTGTGAGACTGTGGCAGTAAACAGAACCGAACCCGGGTCACTGGAGCTGTGAGACTGTGGCAGTAAACAGAACCGAACCCGGGTCACTGGAGCTTTGAGACTGTGGCAGTAAACAGAACTGAACCCGGGACACTGGAGCGGTGAGACTGTGGCAGTAAACAGAACTGAACCCGGGTCACTGGAGCTGTGAGACTGTGGCAGTAAACAGAACTGAACCCGGGACACTGGAGCTGTGAGACTGTGGCAGTAAACAGAACCGAACCCAGGTCACTGGAGCTGTGAGGCTGTGGCAGTCCCCAGAACCGAACCCGGGACACTGGAGCTGTGAGGCTGTGGCAGTAAACAGAACCGAACCCGGGACACTGGAGCTGTGAGACTGTGGCAGTACGCAGAACCGAACCCAGGTCACTGGAGCTGTGCGACTGTGGCAGTAAATAGAAACGAACCCAGGTCACTGGAGCTGAGAGACTGTGGCAGTAAACAGAACCGAACCCGGGTCACTGGAGCTGTGAGACTGTGGCAGTAAACAGAACCGAACCCAGGTCACTGGAGCTGTGAGACTGTGGCAGTAAACAGAACCGAACCCAGGTCACTGGAGCTGTGAGACTGTGGCAGTAAACAGAACCGAACCCGGGTCACTGGAGCTGTGAGACTGTGGCAGTAAACAGAACCGAACCCAGGTCACTGGAGCTGTGAGACTGTGGCAGTAAACAGAACTGAACCCGGGACACTGGAGCGGTGAGACTGTGGCAGTAAACAGAACCGAACCCAGGTCACTGGAGCTGTGAGACTGTGGCAGTAAACAGAACCGAACCCAGGTCACTGGAGCTGTGAGACTGTGGCAGTAAACAGAACCGAACCCAGGTCACTGGAGCTGTGAGACTGTGGCAGTAAACAGAACCGAACCCGGGTCACTGGAGCTGTGAGACTGTGGAGGTAAACAGAACCGAACCCAGGTCACTGGAGCTGTGAGACTGTGGCAGTAAACAGAACCGAACCCGGGTCACTGAAGCTGTGAGACTGTGGCAGTAAACAGAACCGAACCCAGGTCACTGGAGCTGTGAGACTGTGGCAGTAAACAGAACCGAACCCGGGTCACTGGAGCTGTGAGACTGTGGAGGTAAACAGAACCGAACCCAGGTCACTGGAGCTGTGAGACTGTGGCAGTAAACAGAACCGAACCCGGGTCAGTGGAGCTGTGAGACTGTGGCAGTAAACAGAACCGAACCCGGGTCAGTGGAGCTGTGAGACTGTGGCAGTAAACAGAACCGAACCCAGGTCACTGGAGCTGTGAGACTGTGGCAGTAAACAGAACTGAACCCAGGTCACTGGAGCTGTGAGACTGTGGCAGTAAACAGAACCGAGCCCGGGACACTGGAGCTGTGAGACTGTGGCAGTAAACAGAACCGAACCCGGGTCACTGGAGCTGTGAGACTGTGGCAGTCAACAGAACCGAACCCGGGTCACTGGAGCTGTGAGGCTGTGGCAGTAAACAGAACCGAACCCAGGTCACTGGAGCTGTGATACTGTGGCAGTAAACAGAACCGAACCCGGGACACTGGAGCTGTGAGGCTGTGGCAGTAAACAGAACCGAACCCAGGTCACTGGAGCTGTGAGGCTGTGGCAGTAAACAGAACTGAACCCAGGTCACTGGAGCAGTGAGACTGTGGCAGTAAACAGAACTGAACCCAGGTCACTGGAGCTGTGAGACTGTGGCAGTAAACAGAACTGAACCCAGGTCACTGGAGCTGTGAGACTGTGGCAGTCCCCAGAACCGAACCCGGGTCACTGAAGCTGTGAGACTGTGGCAGTAAACAGAACCGAACCCATGTCACTGGAGCTGTGAGACTGTGGCAGTAAACAGAACCGAACCCGGGTCACTGGAGCAGTGAGACTGTGGCAGTAAACAGAACTGAACCCAGGTCACTGGAGCTGTGAGGCTGTGGCAGTAAACAGAACTGAACCCGGGTCACTGGAGCTGTGAGACTGTGGCAGTGAACAGAACTGAACCCATGTCACTGGAGCTGTGAGACTGTGGCAGTAAACAGAACCGAACCCAGGTCACTGGAGCTGTGAGACTGTGGCAGTAAACAGAACCGAACCCAGGTCACTGAAGCTGTGAGACTGTGGCAGTAAACAGAACCGAACCCAGGTCACTGGAGCTGTGAGGCTGTGGCAGTAAACAGAACCGAACCCAGGTCACTGGAGCTGTGAGACTGTGGCAGTAAACAGAACAGAACCCGGGTCACTGAAGCTGTGAGACTGTGGCAGTAAACAGAACCGAACCCATGTCACTGGAGCTGTGAGACTGTGGCAGTAAACAGAACCGAACCCAGGTCACTGGAGCTGTGAGACTGTGGCAGTAAACAGAACCGAACCCAGGTCACTGGAGCTGTGAGACTGTGGCAGTAAACAGAACCGAACCCAGGTCACTGGAGCTGTGAGACTGTGGCAGTAAACAGAACCGAACCCGGGTCACTGGAGCTGTGAGACTGTGGCAGTAAACAGAACTGAACCCGGGACACTGGAGCGGTGAGACTGTGGCAGTAAACAGAACTGAACCCGGGTCACTGGAGCTGTGAGACTGTGGCAGTAAACAGAACTGAACCCGGGACACTGGAGCTGTGAGACTGTGGCAGTAAACAGAACCGAACCCAGGTCACTGGAGCTGTGAGGCTGTGGCAGTCCCCAGAACCAAACCCGGGACACTGGAGCTGTGAGGCTGTGGCAGTAAACAGAACCGAACCCGGGACACTGGAGCTGTGAGACTGTGGCAGTACGCAGAACCGAACCCAGGTCACTGGAGCTGTGAGACTGTGGCAGTAAACAGAACCGAACCCAGGTCACTGGAGCTGTGAGACTGTGGCAGTAAACAGAACCGAACTCGGGTCACTGGAGCTGTGAGACTGTGGCAGTAAACAGAACCGAACCCAGGTCACTGGAGCTGTGAGACTGTGGCAGTAAACAGAACCGAACCCAGGTCACTGGAGCTGTGAGACTGTGGCAGTAAACAGAACCGAACCCGGGACACTGGAGCTGTGAGACTGTGGCAGTACGCAGAACCGAACCCGGGACACTGGAGCTGTGAGGCTGTGGCAGTAAACAGAACCGAACCCGGGACACTGGAGCTGTGAGACTGTGGCAGTACGCAGAACCGAACCCAGGTCACTGGAGCTGTGAGACTGTGGCAGTAAACAGAACCGAACCCAGGTCACTGGAGCTGTGAGACTGTGGCAGTAAACAGAACCGAACCCGGGTCACTGGAGCTGTGAGACTGTGGCAGTAAACAGAACCGAACCCAGGTCACTGGAGCTGTGAGACTGTGGTAGTAAACAGAACCGAACCCAGGTCACTGGAGCTGTGAACTGTGGCAGTAAACAGAACCGAACCCGGGTCACTGGAGCTGTGAGACTGTGGCAGTAAACAGAACCGAACCCAGGTCACTGGAGCTGTGAGACTGTGGCAGTAAACAGAACTGAACCCGGGACACTGGCGCGGTGAGACTGTGGCAGTAAACAGAACCGAACCCAGGTCACTGGAGCTGTGAGACTGTGGCAGTAAACAGAACTGAACCCGGGTCACTGGAGCTGTGAGACTGTGGCAGTAAACAGAACTGAACCCGGGTCACTGGAGCTGTGAGACTGTGGCAGTAAACAGAACCGAACCCGGGTCACTGAAGCTGTGAGACTGTGGCAGTAAACAGAACTGAACCCAGGTCACTGGAGCTGTGAGACTGTGGCAGTAAACAGACCCGAACCCGGGTCACTGGAGCTGTGAGACTGTGGCAGTAAACAGAACCGAACCCAGGTCACTGGAGCTGTGAGACTGTGGCAGTAAACAGAACCGAACCCGGGTCACTGGAGCTGTGAGACTGTGGCAGTAAACAGAACCGAACCCGGGACACTGGAGCTGTGAGACTGTGGCAGTAAACAGAACCGAACCCGGGTCACTGGAGCTGTGAGACTGTGGCAGTAAACAGAACCGAACCCGGGACACTGGAGCTGTGAGACTGTGGCAGTAAACAGAACCGAACCCAGGTCACTGGAGCTGTGAGACTGTGGCAGTAAGCAGAACTGAACCCGGGACACTGGAGCTGTGAGGCTGTGGCAGTCCCCAGAACCGAACCCGGGACACTGGAGCTGTGAGACTGTGGCAGTACGCAGAACCGAACCCAGGTCACTGGAGCTGTGAGACTGTGGCAGTAAACAGAACCGAACCCAGGTCACTGGAGCTGTGAGACTGTGGCAGTAAACAGAACCGAACCCTGGTCACTGGAGCTGTGAGACTGTGGCAGTAAACAGAACTGAACCCGGGTCACTGGAGCTGTGAGACTGTGGCAAAAAACAGACCCGAACCTGGGACACTGGAGCTGTGAGACTGTGGCAGTAAACAGAACCGAACCCGGGTCACTGGAGCTGTGAGACTGTGGCAGTAAACAGAACCGAACCCGGGTCACTGGAGCTGTGAGACTGTGGCAGTAAACAGAACCGAACCCGGGTCACTGGAGCTTTGAGACTGTGGCAGTAAACAGAACTGAACCCGGGACACTGGAGCGGTGAGACTGTGGCAGTAAACAGAACTGAACCCGGGTCACTGGAGCTGTGAGACTGTGGCAGTAAACAGAACTGAACCCGGGTCACTGGAGCTGTGAGACTGTGGCAAAAAACAGACCCGAACCCGGGACACTGGAGCTGTGAGACTGTGGCAGTAAACAGAACCGAACCCGGGTCACTGGAGCTGTGAGACTGTGGCAGTAAACAGAACCAAACCCGGGTCACTGGAGCTGTGAGACTGTGGCAGTAAACAGAACCGAACCCGGGTCACTGGAGCTTTGAGACTGTGGCAGTAAACAGAACTGAACCCGGGACACTGGAGCGGTGAGACTGTGGCAGTAAACAGAACTGAACCCGGGTCACTGGAGCTGTGAGACTGTGGCAGTAAACAGAACTGAACCCGGGACACTGGAGCTGTGAGACTGTGGCAGTAAACAGAACCGAACCCAGGTCACTGGAGCTGTGAGGCTGTGGCAGTCCCCAGAACCGAACCCGGGACACTGGAGCTGTGAGGCTGTGGCAGTAAACAGAACCGAACCCGGGACACTGGAGCTGTGAGACTGTGGCAGTACGCAGAACCGAACCCAGGTCACTGGAGCTGTGCGACTGTGGCAGTAAACAGAACCGAACCCAGGTCACTGGAGCTGAGAGACTGTGGCAGTAAACAGAACCGAACCCGGGTCACTGGAGCTGTGAGACTGTGGCAGTAAACAGAACCGAACCCAGGTCACTGGAGCTGTGAGACTGTGGCAGTAAACAGAACCGAACCCAGGTCACTGGAGCTGTGAGACTGTGGCAGTAAACAGAACCGAACCCGGGTCACTGGAGCTGTGAGACTGTGGCAGTAAACAGAACCGAACCCAGGTCACTGGAGCTGTGAGACTGTGGCAGTAAACAGAACTGAACCCGGGACACTGGAGCGGTGAGACTGTGGCAGTAAACAGAACCGAACCCAGGTCACTGGAGCTGTGAGACTGTGGCAGTAAACAGAACCGAACCCAGGTCACTGGAGCTGTGAGACTGTGGCAGTAAACAGAACCGAACCCGGGTCACTGGAGCTGTGAGACTGTGGAGGTAAACAGAACCGAACCCAGGTCACTGGAGCTGTGAGACTGTGGCAGTAAACAGAACCGAACCCGGGTCACTGAAGCTGTGAGACTGTGGCAGTAAACAGAACCGAACCCAGGTCACTGGAGCTGTGAGACTGTGGCAGTAAACAGAACCGAACCCGGGTCACTGGAGCTGTGAGACTGTGGAGGTAAACAGAACCGAACCCAGGTCACTGGAGCTGTGAGACTGTGGCAGTAAACAGAACCGAACCCGGGTCAGTGGAGCTGTGAGACTGTGGCAGTAAACAGAACCGAACCCGGGTCAGTGGAGCTGTGAGACTGTGGCAGTAAACAGAACCGAACCCAGGTCACTGGAGCTGTGAGACTGTGGCAGTAAACAGAACTGAACCCAGGTCACTGGAGCTGTGAGACTGTGGCAGTAAACAGAACCGAGCCCGGGACACTGGAGCTGTGAGACTGTGGCAGTAAACAGAACCGAACCCGGGTCACTGGAGCTGTGAGACTGTGGCAGTCAACAGAACCGAACCCGGGTCACTGGAGCTGTGAGGCTGTGGCAGTAAACAGAACCGAACCCAGGTCACTGGAGCTGTGATACTGTGGCAGTAAACAGAACCGAACCCGGGACACTGGAGCTGTGAGGCTGTGGCAGTAAACAGAACCGAACCCAGGTCACTGGAGCTGTGAGGCTGTGGCAGTAAACAGAACTGAACCCAGGTCACTGGAGCAGTGAGACTGTGGCAGTAAACAGAACTGAACCCAGGTCACTGGAGCTGTGAGACTGTGGCAGTAAACAGAACTGAACCCAGGTCACTGGAGCTGTGAGACTGTGGCAGTCCCCAGAACCGAACCCGGGTCACTGAAGCTGTGAGACTGTGGCAGTAAACAGAACCGAACCCATGTCACTGGAGCTGTGAGACTGTGGCAGTAAACAGAACCGAACCCGGGTCACTGGAGCAGTGAGACTGTGGCAGTAAACAGAACTGAACCCAGGTCACTGGAGCTGTGAGGCTGTGGCAGTAAACAGAACTGAACCCGGGTCACTGGAGCTGTGAGACTGTGGCAGTGAACAGAACTGAACCCATGTCACTGGAGCTGTGAGACTGTGGCAGTAAACAGAACCGAACCCAGGTCACTGGAGCTGTGAGACTGTGGCAGTCCCCAGAACCGAACCCAGGTCACTGAAGCTGTGAGACTGTGGCAGTAAACAGAACCGAACCCAGGTCACTGGAGCTGTGAGGCTGTGGCAGTAAACAGAACCGAACCCAGGTCACTGGAGCTGTGAGACTGTGGCAGTAAACAGAACAGAACCCGGGTCACTGAAGCTGTGAGACTGTGGCAGTAAACAGAACCGAACCCATGTCACTGGAGCTGTGAGACTGTGGCAGTAAACAGAACCGAACCCAGGTCACTGGAGCTGTGAGACTGTGGCAGTAAACAGAACCGAACCCAGGTCACTGAAGCTGTGAGACTGTGGCAGTAAACAGAACCGAACCCGGGACACTGGAGATGTGAGACTGTGGCAGTAAACAGAACCGAACCCGGGTCACCGGAGCTGTGAGACTGTGGCAGTAAACAGAACCGAACCCGGGACACTGGAGCTGTGAGACTGTGGCAGTAAACAGAACCGAACCCGGGTCACTGGAGCTGTGAGACTGTGGCAGTAAACAGAACCGAACCCGGGACACTGGAGCTGTGAGACTGTGGCAGTAAACAGAACCGAACCCGGGTCACTGGAGCTGTGAGACTGTGGCAGTAAACTGAACCGAACCCGGGACACTGGAGCTGTGAGACTGTGGCAGTAAACAGAACCGAACCCGGGTCACTGGAGCTGTGAGACTGTGGCAGTAAACAGAACCGAACCCGGGACACTGGAGCTGTGAGGCTGTGGCAGTAAACAGAACCGAACCCAGGTCACTGGAGCTGTGAGACTGTGGCAGTAAACAGAACCGAACCCAGGTCACTGGAGCTGTGAGACTGTGGCAGTAAACAGAACCGAACCCGGGACACTGGAGCTGTGAGACTGTGGCAGTGAACAGAACCGAACCCGGGTTACTGGAGCTGTGAGACTGTGGCAGTCAACAGAACCGAACCTGGGTCACTGGAGCAGTGAGACTGTGGCAGTAAACAGAACCGAACCCAGGTCACTGGAGCTGTGAGACTGTGGCAATGAACAGAACCGAACCCGGGTCACTGGAGCTGTGAGACTGTGGCAGTAAACAGAACCGAACCCAGGTCACTGGAGCTGTGAGACTGTGGCAGTAAACAGAACTGAACCCGGGACACTGGAGCTGTGAGACTGTCGCAGTAAACAGAACCGAACCCGGGACACTGGAGCTGTGAGACTGTGGCAGTAAACAGAACCGAACCCAGGTCACTGGAGCTGTGAGACTGTGGCAGTAAACAGAACTGAACCCGGGTCACTGGAGCTGTGAGACTGTGGCAGTAAACAGAACCGAACCCAGCTCACTGGAGCTGTGAGACTGTGGCAGTAAACAGAACCGAACCCAGGTCACTGGAGCTGTGAGACTGTGGCAGTAAACAGAACTGTACCCAGATCACAGGAGCTGTGAGACTGTGGCAGTAAACAGAACCGAACCCAGGTCACTGGAGCTGTGAGACTGTGGCAGTAAACAGAACCGAACCCAGGTCACTGGAGCTGTGAGACTGTGGCAGTAAACAGAACCGAACCCAGGTCACTGGAGCTGTGAGACTGTGGCAGTAAACAGAACTGAACCCAGGTCACTGGAGCTGTGAGACTGTGGCAGTAAACAGAACCGAACCCGGGACACTGGAGCTGTGAGACTGTGGCAGTAAACAGAACTGAACCCGGGTCACTGGAGCTGTGAGACTGTGGCAGTAAACAGAACCGAACCCGGGACACTGGAGCTGTGAGACTGTGGCAAAAAACAGAAACGAACCCGGGACACTGGAGCTGTGAGACTGTGGCAGTAAACAGAACCGAACCCGGGTCACTGGAGCTGTGAGACTGTGGCAGTACGCAGAACCGAACCCAGGACACTGGAGCTGTGAGACTGTGGCAGTAAACAGAACCGAACCCAGGTCACTGGAGCTGTGAGACTGTGGCAGTAAACAGAACCAAACCCAGGTCACTGGAGCTGTGAGACTGTGGCAGTAAACAGAACCGAACCCAGGTCACTGGAGCTGTGAGACTGTGGCAGTAAACAGAACCGAACCCGGGTCACTGGAGCTGTGAGACTGTGGCAGTAAACAGAACTGAACCCGGGACACTGGAGCGGTGAGACTGTGGCAGTAAACAGAACTGAACCGTGGTCACTGGAGCTGTGAGACTGTGGCAGTAAACAGAACTGAACCCGGGACACTGGAGCTGTGAGACTGTGGCAATAAACAGAACCGAACCCAGGTCACTGGAGATGTGAGGCTGTGGCAGTCCCCAGAACCGAACCCGGGACACTGGAGCTGTGAGGCTTTGGCAGTAAACAGAACCGAACCCGGGACACTG
The DNA here is from genome assembly GCF_036365525.1 of Heterodontus francisci. NCBI lineage: Eukaryota > Metazoa > Chordata > Chondrichthyes > Heterodontiformes > Heterodontidae > Heterodontus > Heterodontus francisci. The sequence continues at coordinate 1,679,853 of NW_027140470.1, read as the reverse complement.
GAGCTGTGAGACTGTGGCAGTACGCAGAACCGAACCCAGGTCACTGGAGCTGTGAGACTGTGGCAGTAAACAGAACCGAACCCAGGTCACTGGAGCTGTGAGACTGTGGCAGTAAACAGAACCGAACCCGGGTCACTGGAGCTGTGAGACTGTGGCAGTAAACAGAACCGAACCCAGGTCACTGGAGCTGTGAGACTGTGGCAGTAAACAGAACCGAACCCAGGTCACTGGAGCTGTGAGACTGTGGCAGTAAACAGAACCGAACCCGGGACACTGGAGCTGTGAGACTGTGGCAGTACGCAGAACCGAACCCGGGACACTGGAGCTGTGAGGCTGTGGCAGTAATCAGAACCGAACCCGGGACACTGGAGCTGTGAGACTGTGGCAGTACGCAGAACCGAACCCAGGTCACTGGAGCTGTGAGACTGTGGCAGTAAACAGAACCGAACCCAGGTCACTGGAGCTGTGAGACTGTGGCAGTAAACAGAACCGAACCCGGGTCACTGGAGCTGTGAGACTGTGGCAGTAAACAGAACCGAACCCAGGTCACTGGAGCTGTGAGACTGTGGTAGTAAACAGAACCGAACCCAGGTCACTGGAGCTGTGAGACTGTGGCAGTAAACAGAACCGAACCCGGGTCACTGGAGCTGTGAGACTGTGGCAGTAAGCAGAACCGAACCCAGGTCACTGGAGCTGTGAGACTGTGGCAGTAAACAGAACTGAACCCGGGACACTGGAGCGGTGAGACTGTGGCAGTAAACAGAACCGAACCCAGGTCACTGGAGCTGTGAGACTGTGGCAGTAAACAGAACTGAACCCGGGTCACTGGAGCTGTGAGACTGTGGCAGTAAACAGAACTGAACCCGGGTCACTGGAGCTGTGAGACTGTGGCAGTAAACAGAACCGAACCCGGGTCACTGAAGCTGTGAGACTGTGGCAGTAAACAGAACTGAACCCAGGTCACTGGAGCTGTGAGACTGTGGCAGTAAACAGAACCGAACCCGGGTCACTGGAGCTGTGAGACTGTGGCAGTAAACAGAACCGAACCCAGGTCACTGGAGCTGTGAGACTGTGGCAGTAAACAGAACCGAACCCGGGTCACTGGAGCTGTGAGACTGTGGCAGTAAACAGAACCGAACCCGGGACACTGGAGCTGTGAGACTGTGGCAGTAAACAGAACCGAACCCCGGTCACTGGAGCTGTGAGACTGTGGCAGTAAGCAGAACTGAACCCGGGACACTGGAGCTGTGAGGCTGTGGCAGTCCCCAGAACCGAACCCGGGACACTGGAGCTGTGAGACTGTGGCAGTACGCAGAACCGAACCCAGGTCACTGGAGCTGTGAGACTGTGGCAGTAAACAGAACCGAACCCAGGTCACTGGAGCTGTGAGACTGTGGCAGTAAACAGAACCGAACCCGGGTCACTGGAGCTGTGAGATTGTGGCAGTAAACAGAACTGAACCCGGGTCACTGGAGCTGTGAGACTGTGGCAGTAAACAGAACTGAACCCGGGTCACAGGAGCTGTGAGACTGTGGCAGTAAACAGAACCGAACCCGGGTCACTGGAGCTGTGAGGCTGTGGCAGTCAACAGAACCGAACCCGGGTCACTGGAGCTGTGAGGCTGTGGCAGTAAACAGAACCGAACCCAGGTCACTGGAGCTGTGAGGCTGTGGCAGTGAACAGAACCGAACCCGGGTCACTGGAGCTGTGAGACTGTGGCAGGAAAGCAGAACTGAACCCAGGTCACTGGAGCTGTGAGACTGTGGCAGTAAACAGAACTGAACCCGGGTCACTGGAGCTGTGAGACTGTGGCAGTAAACAGAACCGAACCCAGGTCACTGGAGCTGTGAGACTGTGGCAGTAAACAGAACCGAACCCAGGTCACTGGAGCTGTGAGACTGTGGCAGTAAACAGAACCGAACCCAGGTCACTGGAGCTGTGAGACTGTGGCAGTGAACAGAACCGAACCCGGGTCACTGGAGCTGTGAGACTGTGGCAGTAAACAGAACCGAACCCAGGTCACAGGAGCTGTGAGACTGTGGCAAAAAACAGAAACGAACCCGGGACACTGGAGCTGTGAGACTGTGGCAGTAAACAGAACCGAACCCGGGTCACTGGAGCTGTGAGACTGTGGCAGTAAACAGAACCGAACCCGGGTCACTGGAGCTGTGAGACTGTGGCAGTAAACAGAACCGAACCCAGGTCACTGGAGCTGTGAGACTGTGGCAGTAAACAGAACCAAACCCAGGTCACTGGAGCTGTGAGACTGTGGCAGTAAACAGAACCGAACCCGGGTCACTGGAGCTGTGTGACTGTGGCAAAAAACAGAACCGAACCCGGGTCACTGGAGCTGTGAGACTGTGGCAGTAAACAGAACTGAACCCGGGACACTGGAGCGGTGAGACTGTGGCAGTAAACAGAACTGAACCCGGGTCACTGGAGCTGTGAGACTGTGGCAGTAAACAGAACTGAACCCGGGACACTGGAGCTGTGAGACTGTGGCAGTAAACAGAACCGAACCCAGGTCACTGGAGCTGTGAGGCTGTGGCAGTCCCCAGAACCGAACCCGGGACACTGGAGCTGTGAGGCTGTGGCAGTAAACAGAACCGAACCCGGGACACTGGAGCTGTGAGACTGTGGCAGTACGCAGAACCGAACCCAGGTCACTGGAGCTGTGAGACTGTGGCAGTAAACAGAACCGAACCCAGGTCACTGGAGCTGTGAGACTGTGGCAGTAAACAGAACCGAACCCGGGTCACTGGAGCTGTGAGACTGTGGCAGTAAACAGAACCGAACCCAGGTCACTGGAGCTGTGAGACTGTGGCAGTAAACAGAACCGAACCCAGGTCACTGGAGCTGTGAGACTGTGGCAGTAAACAGAACCGAACCCGGGACACTGGAGCTGTGAGACTGTGGCAGTACGCAGAACCGAACCCGGGACACTGGAGCTGTGAGGCTGTGGCAGTAATCAGAACCGAACCCGGGACACTGGAGCTGTGAGACTGTGGCAGTACGCAGAACCGAACCCAGGTCACTGGAGCTGTGAGACTGTGGCAGTAAACAGAACCGAACCCAGGTCACTGGAGCTGTGAGACTGTGGCAGTAAACAGAACCGAACCCGGGTCACTGGAGCTGTGAGAATGTGGCAGTAAACAGAACCGAACCCAGGTCACTGGAGCTGTGAGACTGTGGTAGTAAACAGAACCGAACCCAGGTCACTGGAGCTGTGAGACTGTGGCAGTAAACAGAACCGAACCCGGGTCACTGGAGCTGTGAGACTCTGGCAGTAAGCAGAACCGAACCCAGGTCACTGGAGCTGTGAGACTGTGGCAGTGAACAGAACTGAACCCGGGACACTGGAGCGGTGAGACTGTGGCAGTAAACAGAACCGAACCCAGGTCACTGGAGCTGTGAGACTGTGGCAGTAAACAGAACTGAACCCGGGTCACTGGAGCTGTGAGACTGTGGCAGTAAACAGAACTGAACCCGGGTCACTGGAGCTGTGAGACTGTGGCAGTAAACAGAACCGAACCCGGGTCACTGAAGCTGTGAGACTGTGGCAGTAAACAGAACTGAACCCAGGTCACTGGAGCTGTGAGACTGTGGCAGTAAACAGAACCGAACCCGGGTCACTGGAGCTGTGAGACTGTGGCAGTAAACAGAACCGAACCCAGGTCACTGGAGCTGTGAGACTGTGGCAGTAAACAGAACCGAACCCGGGTCACTGGAGCTGTGAGACTGTGGCAGTAAACAGAACCGAACCCGGGACACTGGAGCTGTGAGACTGTGGCAGTAAACAGAACCGAACCCCGGTCACTGGAGCTGTGAGACTGTGGCAGTAAGCAGAACTGAACCCGGGACACTGGAGCTGTGAGGCTGTGGCAGTCCCCAGAACCGAACCCGGGACACTGGAGCTGTGAGACTGTGGCAGTACGCAGAACCGAACCCGGGTCACTGGAGCTGTGAGGCTGTGGCAGTCAACAGAACCGAACCCGGGTCACTGGAGCTGTGAGGCTGTGGCAGTAAACAGAACCGAACCCAGGTCACTGGAGCTGTGAGGCTGTGGCAGTGAACAGAACCGAACCCGGGTCACTGGAGCTGTGAGACTGTGGCAGGAAAGCAGAACTGAACCCAGGTCACTGGAGCTGTGAGACTGTGGCAGTAAACAGAACTGAACCCGGGTCACTGGAGCTGTGAGACTGTGGCAGTAAACAGAACCGAACCCAGGTCACTGGAGCTGTGAGACTGTGGCAGTAAACAGAACCGAACCCAGGTCACTGGAGCTGTGAGACTGTGGCAGTAAACAGAACCGAACCCAGGTCACTGGAGCTGTGAGACTGTGGCAGTGAACAGAACCGAACCCGGGTCACTGGAGCTGTGAGACTGTGGCAGTAAACAGAACCGAACCCAGGTCACAGGAGCTGTGAGACTGTGGCAAAAAACAGAAACGAACCCGGGACACTGGAGCTGTGAGACTGTGGCAGTAAACAGAACCGAACCCGGGTCACTGGAGCTGTGAGACTGTGGCAGTAAACAGAACCGAACCCGGGTCACTGGAGCTGTGAGACTGTTGCAGTAAACAGAACCGAACCCAGGTCACTGGAGCTGTGAGACTGTGGCAGTAAACAGAACCAAACCCAGGTCACTGGAGCTGTGAGACTGTGGCAGTAAACAGAACCGAACCCAGGTCACTGGAGCTGTGAGACTGTGGCAGTAAACAGAACCGAACCCGGGTCACTGGAGCTGTGAGACTGTGGCAGTAAACAGAACTGAACCCGGGACACTGGAGCGGTGAGACTGTGGCAGTAAACAGAACTGAACCCGGGTCACTGGAGCTGTGAGACTGTGGCAGTAAACAGAACTGAACCCGGGACACTGGAGCTGTGAGACTGTGGCAGTAAACAGAACCGAACCCAGGTCACTGGAGCTGTGAGGCTGTGGCAGTCCCCAGAACCGAACCCGGGACACTGGAGCTGTGAGGCTGTGGCAGTAAACAGAACCGAACCCGGGACACTGGAGCTGTGAGACTGTGGCAGTAAGCAGAACCGAACCCAGGTCACTGGAGCTGTGAGAATGTGGCAGTAAACAGAACCGAACCCAGGTCACTGGAGCTGTGAGACTGTGGCAGTAAACAGAACCGAACCCGGGTCACTGGAGCTGTGAGACTGTGGCAGTAAACAGAACCGAACCCAGGTCACTGGAGCTGTGAGACTGTGGCAGTAAACAGAACCGAACCCAGGTCACTGGAGCTGTGAGACTGTGGCAGTAAACAGAACCGAACCCGGGACACTGGAGCTGTGAGACTGTGGCAGTACGCAGAACCGAACCCGGGACACTGGAGCTGTGAGGCTGTGGCAGTAATCAGAACCGAACCCGGGACACTGGAGCTGTGAGACTGTGGCAGTACGCAGAACCGAACCCAGGTCACTGGAGCTGTGAGACTGTGGCAGTAAACAGAACCGAACCCAGGTCACTGGAGCTGTGAGACTGTGGCAGTAAACAGAACCGAACCCGGGTCACTGGAGCTGTGAGAATGTGGCAGTAAACAGAACCGAACCCAGGTCACTGGAGCTGTGAGACTGTGGTAGTAAACAGAACCGAACCCAGGTCACTGGAGCTGTGAGACTGTGGCAGTAAACAGAACCGAACCCGGGTCACTGGAGCTGTGAGACTCTGGCAGTAAGCAGAACCGAACCCAGGTCACTGGAGCTGTGAGACTGTGGCAGTGAACAGAACTGAACCCGGGACACTGGAGCGGTGAGACTGTGGCAGTAAACAGAACCGAACCCAGGTCACTGGAGCTGTGAGACTGTGGCAGTAAACAGAACTGAACCCGGGTCACTGGAGCTGTGAGACTGTGGCAGTAAACAGAACTGAACCCGGGTCACTGGAGCTGTGAGACTGTGGCAGTAAACAGAACCGAACCCGGGTCACTGAAGCTGTGAGACTGTGGCAGTAAACAGAACTGAACCCAGGTCACTGGAGCTGTGAGACTGTGGCAGTAAACAGAACCGAACCCGGGTCACTGGAGCTGTGAGACTGTGGCAGTAAACAGAACCGAACCCAGGTCACTGGAGCTGTGAGACTGTGGCAGTAAACAGAACCGAACCCGGGTCACTGGAGCTGTGAGACTGTGGCAGTAAACAGAACCGAACCCGGGACACTGGAGCTGTGAGACTGTGGCAGTAAACAGAACCGAACCCCGGTCACTGGAGCTGTGAGACTGTGGCAGTAAGCAGAACTGAACCCGGGACACTGGAGCTGTGAGGCTGTGGCAGTAAACAGAACCGAACCCGGGTCACTGGAGCTGTGAGACTGTGGCAGTACGCAGAACCGAACCCGGGTCACTGGAGCTGTGAGACTGTGGCAGTACGCAGAACCGAACCCGGGACACTGGAGCTGTGAGACTGTGGCAGTACGCAGAACCGAACCCGGGTCACTGGAGCTGTGAGGCTGTGGCAGTAAACAGAACCGAACCCAGGTCACTGGAGCTGTGAGGCTGTGGCAGTGAACAGAACCGAACCCGGGTCACTGGAGCTGTGAGACTGTGGCAGGAAAGCAGAACTGAACCCAGGTCACTGGAGCTGTGAGACTGTGGCAGTAAACAGAACTGAACCCGGGTCACTGGAGCTGTGAGACTGTGGCAGTAAACAGAACCGAACCCAGGTCACTGGAGCTGTGAGACTGTGGCAGTAAACAGAACCAAACCCAGGTCACTGGAGCTGTGAGACTGTGGCAGTAAACAGAACCGAACTCAGGTCACTGGCGCTGTGAGACTGTGGCAGTGAACAGAACCGAACCCGGGTCACTGGAGCTGTGAGACTGTGGCAGTAAACAGAACCGAACCCAGGTCACAGGAGCTGTGAGACTGTGGCAGTAAACAGAACCGAACCCGGGACACTGGAGCTGTGAGACTGTGGCAGTAAACAGAACTGAACCCAGGTCACTGGAGCTGTGAGACTGTGGCAGTAAACAGAACCGAACCCGGGTCACTGGAGCTGTGAGACTGTGGCAGTAAACAGAACCGAACCCAGGACACTGGAGCTGTGAGACTGTGGCAGTAAACAGAACCACACCCAGGTCACTGGAGCTGTGAGACTGTGGCAGTAAACAGAACCGAACCCAGGTCACTGGAGCTGTGAGACTGTGGCAGTAAACAGAACCGAACCCGGGTCACTGGAGCTGTGAGACTGTGGCAGTAAACAGAACTGAACCCGGGACACTGGAGCGGTGAGACTGTGGCAGTAAACAGAACTGAACCCGGGTCACTGGAGCTGTGAGACTGTGGCAGTAAACAGAACTGAACCCGGGACACTGGAGCTGTGAGACTGTGGCAGTAAACAGAACCGAACCCAGGTCACTGGAGCTGTGAGGCTGTGGCAGTCCCCAGAACCGAACCCGGGACACTGGAGCTGTGAGGCTGTGGCAGTAAACAGAACCGAACCCGGGACACTGGAGCTGTGAGACTGTGGCAGTACGCAGAACCGAACCCAGGTCACTGGAGCTGTGAGACTGTGGCAGTAAACAGAACCGAACCCAGGTCACTGGAGCTGTGAGACTGTGGCAGTAAACAGAACCGAACCCGGGTCACTGGAGCTGTGAGACTGTGGCAGTAAACAGAACCGAACCCAGGTCACTGGAGCTGTGAGACTGTGGCAGTAAACAGAACCGAACCCAGGTCACTGGAGCTGTGAGACTGTGGCAGTAAACAGAACCGAACCCGGGACACTGGAGCTGTGAGACTGTGGCAGTACGCAGAACCGAACTCGGGACACTGGAGCTGTGAGGCTGTGGCAGTAATCAGAACCGAACCCGGGACACTGGAGCTGTGAGACTGTGGCAGTACGCAGAACCGAACCCAGATCACTGGAGCTGTGAGACTGTGGCAGTAAACAGAACCGAACCCAGGTCACTGGAGCTGTGAGACTGTGGCAGTACGCAGAACCGAACCCGGGACACTGGAGCTGTGAGGCTGTGGCAGTAATCAGAACCGAACCCGGGACACTGGAGCTGTGAGACTGTGGCAGTACGCAGAACCGAACCCAGGTCACTGGAGCTGTGAGACTGTGGCAGTAAACAGAACCGAACCCAGGTCACTGGAGCTGTGAGACTGTGGCAGTAAACAGAACCGAACCCGGGTCACTGGAGCTGTGAGAATGTGGCAGTAAACAGAACCGAACCCAGGTCACTGGAGCTGTGAGACTGTGGTAGTAAACAGAACCGAACCCAGGTCACTGGAGCTGTGAGACTGTGGCAGTAAACAGAACCGAACCCGGGTCACTGGAGCTGTGAGACTCTGGCAGTAAGCAGAACCGAACCCAGGTCACTGGAGCTGTGAGACTGTGGCAGTGAACAGAACTGAACCCGGGACACTGGAGCGGTGAGACTGTGGCAGTAAACAGAACCGAACCCAGGTCACTGGAGCTGTGAGACTGTGGCAGTAAACAGAACTGAACCCGGGTCACTGGAGCTGTGAGACTGTGGCAGTAAACAGAACTGAACCCGGGTCACTGGAGCTGTGAGACTGTGGCAGTAAACAGAACCGAACCCGGGTCACTGAAGCTGTGAGACTGTGGCAGTAAACAGAACTGAACCCAGGTCACTGGAGCTGTGAGACTGTGGCAGTAAACAGAACCGAACCCGGGTCACTGGAGCTGTGAGACTGTGGCAGTAAACAGAACCGAACCCAGGTCACTGGAGCTGTGAGACTGTGGCAGTAAACAGAACCGAACCCGGGTCACTGGAGCTGTGAGACTGTGGCAGTAAACAGAACCGAACCCGGGACACTGGAGCTGTGAGACTGTGGCAGTAAACAGAACCGAACCCCGGTCACTGGAGCTGTGAGACTGTGGCAGTAAGCAGAACTGAACCCGGGACACTGGAGCTGTGAGGCTGTGGCAGTCCCCAGAACCGAACCCGGGACACTGGAGCTGTGAGACTGTGGCAGTAAACAGAACCGAACCCCGGTCACTGGAGCTGTGAGACTGTGGCAGTAAGCAGAACTGAACCCGGGACACTGGAGCTGTGAGGCTGTGGCAGTCCCCAGAACCGAACCCGGGTCACTGGAGCTGTGAGACTGTGGCAGGAAAGCAGAACTGAACCCAGGTCACTGGAGCTGTGAGACTGTGGCAGTAAACAGAACTGAACCCGGGTCACTGGAGCTGTGAGACTGTGGCAGTAAACAGAACCGAACCCAGGTCACTGGAGCTGTGAGACTGTGGCAGTAAACAGAACCAAACCCAGGTCACTGGAGCTGTGAGACTGTGGCAGTAAACAGAACCGAACTCAGGTCACTGGAGCTGTGAGACTGTGGCAGTGAACAGAACCGAACCCGGGTCACTGGAGCTGTGAGACTGTGGCAGTAAACAGAACCGAACCCAGGTCACAGGAGCTGTGAGACTGTGGCAGTAAACAGAACCGAACCCGGGACACTGGAGCTGTGAGACTGTGGCAGTAAACAGAACTGAACCCAGGTCACTGGAGCTGTGAGACTGTGGCAGTAAACAGAACCGAACCCGGGTCACTGGAGCTGTGAGACTGTGGCAGTAAACAGAACCGAACCCAGGACACTGGAGCTGTGAGACTGTGGCAGTAAACAGAACCACACCCAGGTCACTGGAGCTGTGAGACTGTGGCAGTAAACAGAACCGAACCCAGGTCACTGGAGCTGTGAGACTGTGGCAGTAAACAGAACCGAACCCGGGTCACTGGAGCTGTGAGACTGTGGCAGTAAACAGAACTGAACCCGGGACACTGGAGCGGTGAGACTGTGGCAGTAAACAGAACTGAACCCGGGTCACTGGAGCTGTGAGACTGTGGCAGTAAACAGAACTGAACCCGGGACACTGGAGCTGTGAGACTGTGGCAGTAAACAGAACCGAACCCAGGTCACTGGAGCTGTGAGGCTGTGGCAGTCCCCAGAACCGAACCCGGGACACTGGAGCTGTGAGGCTGTGGCAGTAAACAGAACCGAACCCGGGACACTGGAGCTGTGAGACTGTGGCAGTACGCAGAACCGAACCCAGGTCACTGGAGCTGTGAGACTGTGGCAGTAAACAGAACCGAACCCAGGTCACTGGAGCTGTGAGACTGTGGCAGTAAACAGAACCGAACCCGGGTCACTGGAGCTGTGAGACTGTGGCAGTAAACAGAACCGAACCCAGGTCACTGGAGCTGTGAGACTGTGGCAGTAAACAGAACCGAACCCAGGTCACTGGAGCTGTGAGACTGTGGCAGTAAACAGAACCGAACCCGGGACACTGGAGCTGTGAGACTGTGGCAGTACGCAGAACCGAACTCGGGACACTGGAGCTGTGAGGCTGTGGCAGTAATCAGAACCGAACCCGGGACACTGGAGCTGTGAGACTGTGGCAGTACGCAGAACCGAACCCAGATCACTGGAGCTGTGAGACTGTGGCAGTAAACAGAACCGAACCCAGGTCACTGGAGCTGTGAGACTGTGGCAGTAAACAGAACCGAACCCGGGTCACTGGAGCTGTGAGACTGTGACAGTAAACAGAACCGAACCCAGGTCACTGGAGCTGTGAGACTGTGGTAGTAAACAGAACCGAACCCGGGACACTGGAGCTGTGAGACTGTGGCAGTACGCAGAACCGAACCCAGGTCACTGGAGCTGTGAGACTGTGGCAGTAAACAGAACCGAACCCAGGTCACTGGAGCTGTGAGACTGTGGCAGTAAACAGAACCGAACCCGGGTCACTGGAGCTGTGAGACTGTGGCAGTAAACAGAACCGAACCCAGGTCACTGGAGCTGTGAGACTGTGGCAGTAAACAGAACCGAACCCAGGTCACTGGAGCTGTGAGACTGTGGCAGTAAACAGAACCGAACCCGGGACACTGGAGCTGTGAGACTGTGGCAGTACGCAGAACCGAACCCGGGACACTGGAGCTGTGAGGCTGTGGCAGTAATCAGAACCGAACCCGGGACACTGGAGCTGTGAGACTGTGGCAGTACGCAGAACCGAACCCAGGTCACTGGAGCTGTGAGACTGTGGCAGTAAACAGAACCGAACCCAGGTCACTGGAGCTGTGAGAATGTGGCAGTAAACAGAACCGAACCCGGGTCACTGGAGCTGTGAGAATGTGGCAGTAAACAGAACCGAACCCAGGTCACTGGAGCTGTGAGACTGTGGTAGTAAACAGAACCGAACCCAGGTCACTGGAGCTGTGAGACTGTGGCAGTAAACAGAACCGAACCCGGGTCACTGGAGCTGTGAGACTCTGGCAGTAAGCAGAACCGAACCCAGGTCACTGGAGCTGTGAGACTGTGGCAGTAAACAGAACCGAACCCGGGTCACTGGAGCTGTGAGACTGTGGCAGTAAACAGAACCGAACCCAGGTCACTGGAGCTGTGAGACTGTGGCAGTAAACAGAACCGAACCCGGGTCACTGGAGCTGTGAGACTGTGGCAGTAAACAGAACCGAACCCGGGACACTGGAGCTGTGAGACTGTGGCAGTAAACAGAACCGAACCCCGGTCACTGGAGCTGTGAGACTGTGGCAGTAAGCAGAACTGAACCCGGGACACTGGAGCTGTGAGGCTGTGGCAGTCCCCAGAACCGAACCCGGGACACTGGAGCTGTGAGACTGTGGCAGTACGCAGAACCGAACCCGGGTCACTGGAGCTGTGAGGCTGTGGCAGTAAACAGAACCGAACCCAGGTCACTGGAGCTGTGAGGCTGTGGCAGTGAACAGAACCGAACCCGGGTCACTGGAGCTGTGAGACTGTGGCAGGAAAGCAGAACTGAACCCAGGTCACTGGAGCTGTGAGACTGTGGCAGTAAACAGAACTGAACCCGGGTCACTGGAGCTGTGAGACTGTGGCAGTAAACAGAACCGAACCCAGGTCACTGGAGCTGTGAGACTGTGGCAGTAAACAGAACCGAACCCAGGTCACTGGAGCTGTGAGACTGTGGCAGTAAACAGAACCGAACTCAGGTCACTGGAGCTGTGAGACTGTGGCAGTGAACAGAACCGAACCCGGGTCACTGGAGCTGTGAGACTGTGGCAGTAAACAGAACTGAACCCAGGTTACTGGAGCTTTGAGACTGTGGCAGTAAACAGAACCGAACCCAGGACACTGGAGCTGTGAGACTGTGGCAGTAAACAGAACTGAACCCAGGTTACTGGAGCTTTGAGACTGTGGCAGTAAACAGAACCGAACCCGGGACACTGGAGCTGTGAGGCTGTGGCAGTAAACAGAACCGAACCCAGGTCACTGGAGCTGTGAGACTGTGGCAGTAAACAGAACCGAACCCAGGTCACAGGAGCTGTGAGACTGTGGCAGTAAACAGAACCGAACCCGGGACACTGGAGCTGTGAGACTGTGGCAATAAACAGAACCGAACCCAGGTCACTGGAGCTGTGAGACTGTGGCAGTAAACAGAACCGAACCCGGGTCACTGGAGCTGTGAGACTGTGGCAGTAAACAGAACCGAACCCAGGTCACTGGAGCTGTGAGACTGTGGCAGTAAACAGAACCAAACCCAGGTCACTGGAGCTGTGAGACTGTGGCAGTAAACAGAACCGAACCCAGGTCACTGGAGCTGTGAGACTGTGGCAGTAAACAGAACCGAACCCGGGTCACTGGAGCTGTGAGACTGTGGCAGTAAACAGAACTGAACCCGGGTCACTGGAGCTGTGAGACTGTGGCAGTAAACAGAACCGAACCCAGGTCACTGGAGCTGTGAGACTGTGGCAGTAAACAGAACCAAACCCAGGTCACTGGAGCTGTGAGACTGTGGCAGTAAACAGAACCGAACTCAGGTCACTGGAGCTGTGAGACTTTGGCAGTAAACAGAACTGAACCCGGGACACTGGAGCGGTGAGACTGTGGCAGTAAACAGAACTGAACCCGGGTCACTGGAGCTGTGAGACTGTGGCAGTAAACAGAACTGAACCCGGGACACTGGAGCTGTGAGACTGTGGCAGTAAACAGAACCGAACCCAGGTCACTGGAGCTGTGAGGCTGTGGCAGTCCCCAGAACCGAACCCGGGACACTGGAGCTGTGAGGCTGTGGCAGTAGACAGAACCGAACCCGGGACACTGGAGCTGTGAGACTGTGGCAGTACGCAGAACCGAACCCAGGTCACTGGAGCTGTGAGACTGTGGCAGTAAACGGAACCGAACCCAGGTCACTGGAGCTGTGAGACTGTGGCAGTAAACAGAACCGAACCCGGGTCACTGGAGCTGTGAGACTGTGGCAGTAAACAGAACCGAACCCAGGTCGCTGGAGCTGTGAGACTGTGGCAGTAAACAGAACCGAACCCAGGTCACTGGAGCTGTGAGACTGTGGCAGTAAACAGAACCGAACCCGGGACACTGGAGCTGTGAGACTGTGGCAGTACGCAGAACCGAACTCGGGACACTGGAGCTGTGAGGCTGTGGCAGTAATCAGAACCGAACCCGGGACACTGGAGCTGTGAGACTGTGGCAGTACGCAGAACCGAACCCAGATCACTGGAGCTGTGAGACTGTGGCAGTAAACAGAACCGAACCCAGGTCACTGGAGCTGTGAGACTGTGGCAGTAAACAGAACCGAACCCGGGTCACTGGAGCTGTGAGACTGTGACAGTAAACAGAACCGAACCCAGGTCACTGGAGCTGTGAGACTGTGGTAGTAAACAGAACCGAACCCAGGTCACTGGAGCTGTGAGACTGTGGCAGTAAACAGAACCAAACCCGGGTCACTGGAGCTGTGAGACTGTGGCAGTAAGCAGAACCGAACCCAGGTCACTGGAGCTGTGAGACTGTGGCAGTAAACAGAACTGAACCCGGGACACTGGAGCGGTGAGACTGTGGCAGTAAACAGAACCGAACCCAGGTCACTGGAGCTGTGAGACTGTGGCAGTAAACAGAACTGAACCCGGGTCACTGGAGCTGTGAGACTGTGGCAGTAAACAGAACTGAACCCGGGTCACTGGAGCTGTGAGACTGTGGCAGTAAACAGAACCGAACCCGGGTCACTGAAGCTGTGAGACTGTGGCAGTAAACAGAACTGAACCCAGGTCACTGGAGCTGTGAGACTGTGGCAGTAAACAGAACCGAACCCGGGTCACTGGAGCTGTGAGACTGTGGCAGTAAACAGAACCGAACCCAGGTCACTGGAGCTGTGAGACTGTGGCAGTAAACAGAACCGAACCCGGGTCACTGGAGCTGTGAGACTGTGGCAGTAAACAGAACCGAACCCGGGACACTGGAGCTGTGAGACTGTGGCAGTAAACAGAACCGAACCCCGGTCACTGGAGCTGTGAGACTGTGGCAGTAAGCAGAACTGAACCCGGGACACTGGAGCTGTGAGGCTGTGGCAGTCCCCAGAACCGAACCCGGGACACTGGAGCTGTGAGACTGTGGCAGTACGCAGAACCGAACCCAGGACACTGGAGCTGTGAGACTGTGGCAGTAAACAGAACCGAACCCAGGTCACTGGAGCTGTGAGACTGTGGCAGTAAACAGAACCGAACCCAGGTCACTGGAGCTGTGAGACTGTGGCAGTAAACAGAACTGAACCCGGGTCACTGGAGCTGTGAGACTGTGGCAGTAAACAGAACTGAACCCGGGTCACTGGAGCTGTGAGACTGTGGCAGTAAACAGAACCGAACCCGGGTCACTGGAGCTGTGAGGCTGTGGCAGTCAACAGAACCGAACCCGGGTCACTGGAGCTGTGAGGCTGTGGCAGTAAACAGAACCGAACCCAGGTCACTGGAGCTGTGAGGCTGTGGCAGTGAACAGAACCGAACCCGGGTCACTGGAGCTGTGAGACTGTGGCAGGAAAGCAGAACTGAACCCAGGTCACTGGAGCTGTGAGACTGTGGCAGTAAACAGAACTGAACCCGGGTCACTGGAGCTGTGAGACTGTGGCAGTAAACAGAACCGAACCCAGGTCACTGGAGCTGTGAGACTGTGGCAGTAAACAGAACCGAACCCAGGTCACTGGAGCTGTGAGACTGTGGCAGTAAACAGAACCGAACTCCGGTCACTGGAGCTGTGAGGCTGTGGCAGTAAACAGAACCGAACCCGGGTCACCGGAGCTGTGAGACTGTGGCAGTAAACAGAACTGAACCCGGGACACTGGAGCTGTGAGACTGTGGCAGTGAACAGAACCGAACCCGGGTCACTGGAGCTGTGAGACTGTGGCTGGAAACAGAACCGAACCCGGGACACTGGAGCTGTGAGACTGTGGCAGTAAACAGAACCGAACCCAGGTCACTGGAGCTGTGAAACTGTGGCAGTGAACAGAACCGATCCCGGGTCACTGGAGCTGTGAGACTGTGGCAGTAAACAGAACCGAACCCAGGTCACTGGAGCTGTGAGACTGTGGCAAAAAACAGACCCGAACCCGGGTCACTGGAGCTGTGAGACTGTGGCAGTAAACAGAACCGAACCCGGGTCACTGGAGCTTTGAGACTGTGGCAGTAAACAGAACTGAACCCGGGACACTGGAGCGGTGAGACTGTGGCAGTAAACAGAACTGAACCCGGGTCACTGGAGCTGTGAGACTGTGGCAGTAAACAGAACTGAACCCGGGACACTGGAGCTGTGAGACTGTGGCAGTAAACAGAACCGAACCCAGGTCACTGGAGCTGTGAGACTGTGGCAGTAAACAGAACCGAACCCGGGACACTGGAGCTGTGAGACTGTGGCAGTAAACAGAACCGAACCCGGGTCACTGGAGCTGTGAGGCTGTGGCAGTCCCCAGAACCGAACCCGGGACACTGGAGCTGTGAGGCTGTGGCAGTAAACAGAACCGAACCCGGGACACTGGAGCTGTGAGACTGTGGCAGTACGCAGAACCGAACCCAGGTCACTGGAGCTGTGAGACTGTGGCAGTAAACAGAACCGAACCCAGGTCACTGGAGCTGAGAGACTGTGGCAGTAAACAGAACCGAACCCGGGTCACTGGAGCTGTGAGACTGTGGCAGTAAACAGAACCGAACCCAGGTCACTGGAGCTGTGAGACTGTGGCAGTAAACAGAACCGAACCCAGGTCACTGGAGCTGTGAGACTGTGGCAGTAAACAGAACCGAACCCGGGTCACTGGAGCTGTGAGACTGTGGCAGTAAACAGAACCGAACCCAGGTCACTGGAGCTGTGAGACTGTGGCAGTAAACAGAACTGAACCCGGGACACTGGAGCGATGAGACTGTGGCAGTAAACAGAACCGAACCCAGGTCACTGGAGCTGTGAGACTGTGGCAGTAAACAGAACCGAACCCGGGTCACTGAAGCTGTGAGACTGTGGCAGTAAACAGAACCGAACCCAGGTCACTGGAGCTGTGAGACTGTGGCAGTAAACAGAACCGAACCCGGGTCACTGGAGCTGTGAGACTGTGGAGGTAAACAGAACCGAACCCAGGTCACTGGAGCTGTGAGACTGTGGCAGTAAACAGAACCGAACCCGGGTCAGTGGAGCTGTGAGACTGAGGCAGTAAACAGAACCGAACCCGGGTCAGTGGAGCTGTGAGACTGTGGCAGTAAACAGAACCGAACCCAGGTCACTGGAGCTGTGAGACTGTGGCAGTAAACAGAACTGAACCCAGGTCACTGGAGCTGTGAGACTGTGGCAGTAAACAGTACCGAGCCCGGGACACTGGAGCTGTGAGACTGTGGCAGTAAACAGAACCGAACCCGGGTCACTGGAGCTGTGAGGCTGTGGCAGTCAACAGAACCGAACCCGGGTCACTGGAGCTGTGAGGCTGTGGCAGTAAACAGAACCGAACCCAGGTCACTGGAGCTGTGAGGCTGTGGCAGTGAACAGAACCGAACCCGGGTCACTGGAGCTGTGAGACTGTGGCAGGAAACAGAACCGAACCCAGGTCACTGGAGCTGTGAGACTGTGGCAGTAAACAGAACTGAACCCGGGTCACTGGAGCTGTGAGACTGTGGCAGTAAACAGAACCGAACCCAGGTCACTGGAGCTGTGAGACTGTGGCAGTAAACAGAACCGAACCCGGGACACTGGAGCTGTGAGGCTGTGGCAGTAAACAGAACCGAACCCAGGTCACTGGAGCTGTGAGGCTGTGGCAGTAAACAGAACTGAACCCAGGTCACTGGAGCAGTGAGACTGTGGCAGTAAACAGAACTGAACCCAGGTCACTGGAGCTGTGAGACTTTGGCAGTAAACAGAACTGAACCCAGGTCACTGGAGCTGTGAGACTGTGGCAGTCCCCAGAACCGAACCCGGGTCACTGAAGCTGTGAGACTGTGGCAGTAAACAGAACCGAACCCATGTCACTGGAGCTGTGAGACTGTGGCAGTAAACAGAACCGAACCCGGGTCACTGGAGCTGTGAGGCTGTGGCAGTAAACAGAACTGAACCCGGGTCACTGAAGCTGTGAGACTGTGGCAGTAAACAGAACTGAACCCAGGTCACTGAAGCTGTGAGACTGTGGCAGTAAACAGAACCGAACCCAGGTCACTGGAGCTGTGAGGCTGTGGCAGTAAACAGAACCGAACCCAGGTCACTGGAGCTGTGAGACTGTGGCAGTAAACAGAACCGAACCCAGGTCACTGAAGCTGTGAGACTGTGGCAGTAAACAGAACCGAACCCGGGACACTGGAGCTGTGAGACTGTGGCAGTAAACAGAACCGAACCCGGGTCACCGGAGCTGTGAGACTGTGGCAGTAAACAGAACCGAACCCGGGTCACTGGAGCTGTGAGGCTGTGGCAGTAAACAGAACCGAACCCGGGTCACTGGAGCTGTGAGACTGTGGCAGTAAACAGAACCGAACCCAGGTCACTGGAGCAGTGAGACTGTGGCAGTAAACAGAACCGAACCCAGGTCACTGGAGCTGTGAGACTGTGGCAGTAAACAGAACCGAACCCAGGTCACTGGAGCTGTGAGACTGTGGCAGTAAACAGAACCGAACCCGGGTCACTGAAGCTGTGAGACTGTGGCAGTAAACAGAACCGAAACCAGGTCACTGGAGCTGTGAGACTGTGGCAGTAAACAGAACCGAACCCGGGACACTGGAGCTGTGAGACTGTGGCAGTAAACAGAACCGAACCCGGGTCACTTGAGCTGTGAGGCTGTGGCAGTCAACAGAACCGAACCCAGGACACTGGAGCTGTGAGACTGTGGCAGTGAACAGAACCGAACCCGGGTCACTGGAGCTGTGAGGCTGTGGCAGTGAACAGAACCGAACCCGGGTCACTGGAGCTGTGAGACTGTGGCAGGAAACAGAACCGAACCCAGGTCACTGGAGCTGTGAGACTGTGGCAGTAAACAGAACTGAACCCGGGTCACTGGAGCTGTGAGACTGTGGCAGTAAACAGAACCGAACCCAGGTCACTGGAGCTGTGAGACTGTGGCAGTAAACAGAACCGAACCTAGGTCACTGGAGCTGTGAGACTGTGGCAGTAAACAGATCCGAACCCGGTCACTGGAGCTGTGAGACTGTGGCAGTGAACAGAACCGATCCCGGGTCACTGGAGCTGTGAGACTGTGGCAGTAAACAGAACCGAACCCAGGTCACTGGAGCGGTGAGACTGTGGCAAAAAACAGAACCGAACCCGGGACACTGGAGCTGTGAGACTGTGGCAGTAAACAGAACCGAACCCGGGTCACTGGAGCTGTGAGACTGTGGCAAAAAACAGAACCGAACCCGGGACACTGGAGCTGTGAGACTGTGGCAGTAAACAGAACCGAACCCGGGTCACTGGAGCTGTGAGACTGTGGCAGTAAACAGAACCGAACCCAGGTCACTGGAGCTGTGAGACTGTGGCAAAAAACAGAACCGAACCCGGGACACTGGATCTGTGAGACTGTGGCAGTAAACAGAACCGAACCCGGGTCACTGGAGCTGTGAGACTGTGGCAGTAAACAGAACCGAACCCGGGTCACTGGAGCTGTGAGGCTGTGGCAGTAAACAGAACCGAACCCAGGTCACTGGAGCTGTGAGACTGTGGCAAAAAACAGAACCGAACCCGGGAAACTGGAGCTGTGAGACTGTGGCAGTAAACAGAACCGAACCCAGGTCACTGGAGCTGTGAGACTGTGGCAGTAAACAGAACCGAACCCAGGTCACTGGAGCGGTGAGACTGTGGCAAAAAACAGAACCGAACCCGGGACACTGGAGCTGTGAGTCTGTGGCAGTAAACAGAACCGAACCCGGGTCACTGGAGCTGTGAGACTGTGGCAGTAAACAGAACCGAACCCGGGTCACTGGAGCTGTGAGACTGTGGCAGTAAACAGAACCGAACCCGGGTCACTGGAGCTGTGAGACTGTGGCAGTAAACAGAACAGAACCCGGGACACTTGAGAGGTGAGACTGTGGCAGTAAACAGAACTGAACCCGGGTCACTGGAGCTGTGAGACTGTGGCAGTAAACAGAACTGAACCCGGGACACTGGAGCTGTGAGACTGTGGCAGTAAACAGAACCGAACCCAGGTCACTGGAGCTGTGAGGCTGTGGCAGTCCCCAGAACCGAACCCGGGACACTGGAGCTGTGAGGCTGTGGCAGTAAACAGAACCGAACCCGGGACACTGGAGCTGTGAGACTGTGGCAGTACGCAGAACCGAACCCAGGTCACTGGAGCTGTGAGACTGTGGCAGTAAACAGAACCGAACCCAGGTCACTGGAGCTGTGAGACTGTGGCAGTAAACAGAACCGAACCCGGGTCACTGGAGCTGTGAGACTGTGGCAGTAAACAGAACCGAACCCAGGTCACTGGAGCTGTGAGACTGTGGCAGTAAACAGAACCGAACTCAGGTCACTGGAGCTGTGAGACTTTGGCAGTAAACTGAACCGAACCCGGGTCACTGGAGCTGTGAGACTGTGGCAGTAAACAGAACCAAACCCAGGTCACTGGAGCTGTGAGACTGTGGCAGTAAACAGAACCGAACCCGGGTCACTGGAGCTGTGAGACTGTGGAGGTAAACAGAACCGAACCCAGGTCACTGGAGCTGTGAGACTGTGGCAGTAAACAGAACCGAACCCGGGTCAGTGGAGCTGTGAGACTGTGGCAGTAAACAGAACCGAACCCGGGACACTGGAGCTGTGAGACTGTGGCAGTAAACAGAACCGAACCCGGGACACTGGAGCTGTGAGACTGTGGCAGTACGCAGAACCGAACCCAGGTCACTGGAGCTGTGAGACTGTGGCAGTAAACAGAACCGAACCCAGGTCACTGGAGCTGTGAGACTGTGGCAGTAAACAGAACCGAACGCGGGTCACTGGAGCTGTGAGACTGTGGCAGTAAACAGAACTGAACCCGAGTCACTGGAGCAGTGAGACTGTGGCAGTAAACAGAAATGAACCCGGGTCACTGGAGCTGTGAGAGTGTGGCAGTAAACAGAACCGAACCCAGGTCACTGGAGCTGTGAGACTGTGGCAGTAAACAGAACCGAACCCGGGACACTGGAGCTGTGAGGCTGTGGCAGTCCCCAGAACCGAACGCGGGACTCTGGAGCTGTGAGACTGCGGCAGTACGCAGAACTGAACCCGGGTCACTGGAGCTGTGAGAGTGTGGCAGTAAACAGAACCGAACCCGGGACACTGGAGCTGTGAGACTGTGGCAGTCCCCAGAACCGAACCCAGGACACTGGAGCTGTGAGGCTGTGGCAGTAAACAGAACCGAACTCAGGTCACTGGAGCTGTGAGACTGTGGCAGTAAACAGAACTGAACCCAGGTCACTGGAGCTGTGAGACTGTGGCAGTAAACAGAACTGAACCCAGGTCACTGGAGCTGTGAGACTGTGGCAGTAAACAGAACCGAACACAGGTCACTGGAGCTGTGAGACTGTGGCAGTAAACAGAACCGAACCCAGGTCACTGGAGCTGTGAGGCTGTGGCAGTAAACAGAACCGAACCCAGGTCACTGGAGCTGTGAGGCTGTGGCAGTAAACAGAACCGAACCCGGGTCACTGGAGCTGTGAGACTGTGGCAGTAAACAGAACCGAACCCAGGACACTGGAGCTGTGAGACTGTGGCAGTGAACAGAACCGAACCCGGGTCACTGGAGCTGTGAGACTGTGGCAGGTAACAGAACCGAACCCGGGACACTGTAGCTGTGAGACTGTGGCAGTAAACAGAACCGAACCCAGGTCACTGGAGCTGTGAGACTGTGGCAGTAAACAGAACCGAACCCGGTCACTGGAGCTGTGAGACTGTGGCAGTGAACAGAACCGATCCCGGGTCACTGGAGCTGTGAGACTGTGGCAGTAAACAGAACCGAACCCAGGTCACTGGAGCGGTGAGACTGTGGCAGTAAACAGAACCGAACCCGGGACACTGGAGCTGTGAGACTGTGGCAGTAAACAGAACCGAACCCGGGTCACTGGAGCTGTTAGACTGTGGCAAAAAACAGAACCGAACCCGGGACACTGGAGCTGTGAGACTGTGGCAGTAAACAGAACCGAACCCGGGTCACTGGAGCTGTGAGACTGTTACAGTAAACAGAACCGAACCCAGGTCACTGGAGCTGTGAGACTGTGGCAAAAAACAGAAACGAACCCGGGACACTGGAGCTGTGAGACTGTGGCAGTAAACAGAACCGAACCCGGGTCACTGGAGCTGTGAGACTGTGGAAGTAAACAGAACCGAACGCGGGTCACTGGAGCTGTGAGGCTGTGGCAGTAAACAGAACCGAACCCGGGTCACTGGAGCTGTGAGACTGTGGCAAAAAACAGAACCGAACCCGGGACACTGGAGCTGTGAGACTGTGGCAGTAAACAGAACCGAACCCGGGTCACTGGAGCAGTGAGACTGTGGCAGTAAACAGAACCGAACCCGGGTCACTGGAGCTGTGAGACTGTGGCAGTAAACAGAACTGAACCCGGGACACTGGAGCGGTGAGACTGTGGCAGTAAACAGAACTGAACCCGGGTCACTGGAGCTGTGAGACTGTGGCAGTAAACAGAACTGAACCCGGGACACTGGAGCTGTGAGACTGTGGCAGTAAACAGAACCGAACCCAGGTCACTGGAGCTGTGAGGCTGTGGCAGTCCCCAGAACCGAACCCGGGACACTGGAGCTGTGAGGCTGTGGCAGTAAACAGAACCGAACCCGGGACACTGGAGCTGTGAGACTGTGGCAGTACGCAGAACCGAACCCAGGTCACTGGAGCTGTGAGACTGTGGCAGTAAACAGAACCGAACCCAGGTCACTGGAGCTGTGAGACTGTGGCAGTAAACAGAACCGAACCCGGGTCACTGGAGCTGTGAGACTGTGGCAGTAAACAGAACCGAACCCAGGTCACTGGAGCTGTGAGACTGTGGCAGTAAACAGAACCAAACCCAGGTCACTGGAGCTGTGAGACTTTGGCAGTAAACAGAACTGAACCCGGGTCACTGGAGCTGTGAGACTGTGGCAGTAAACAGAACCGAACCCAGGTCACTGGAGCTGTGAGACTGTGGCAGTAAACAGAACCGAACCCGGGTCACTGGAGCTGTGAGACTGTGGAGGTAAACAGAACCGAACCCAGGTCACTGGAGCTGTGAGACTGTGGCAGTAAACAGAACCGAACCCGGGTCAGTGGAGCTGTGAGACTGTGGCAGTAAACAGAACCGAACCCGGGACACTGGAGCTGTGAGGCTGTGGCAGTAAACAGAACCGAACCCGGGACACTGGAGCTGTGAGACTGTGGCAGTACGCAGAACCGAACCCAGGTCACTGGAGCTGTGAGACTGTGGCAGTAAACAGAACCGAACCCAGGTCACTGGAGCTGTGAGACTGTGGCAGTAAACAGAACCGAACGCGGGTCACTGGAGCAGTGAGACTGTGGCAGTAAACAGAACCGAACCCAGGTCACTGGAGCTGTGAGACTGTGGCAGTAAACAGAACCGAACCCAGGTCACAGGAGCTGTGAGACTTTGGCAGTAAACAGAACCGAACCCGGGTCACTGGAGCTGTGAGACTGTGGCAGTAAACAGAACCGAACCCAGGTCACTGGAGCTGTGAGACTGTGGCAGTAAACAGAACCGAACCCGGGTCACTGGAGCTGTGAGACTGTGGAGGTAAACAGAACCGAACCCAGGTCACTGGAGCTGTGAGACTGTGGCAGTAAACAGAACCGAACCCGGGTCAGTGGAGCTGTGAGACTGTGGCAGTAAACAGAACCGAACTCGGGACACTGGAGCTGTGAGGCTGTGGCAGTAAACAGAACCGAACCCGGGACACTGGAGCTGTGAGACTGTGGCAGTACGCAGAACCGAACCCAGGTCACTACAGCTGTGAGACTGTGGCAGTAAACAGAACCGAACCCAGGTCACTGGAGCTGTGAGACTGTGGCAGTAAACAGAACCGAACGCGGGTCACTGGAGCTGTGAGACTGTGGCAGTAAACAGAACTGAACCCGGGTCACTGGAGCAGTGAGACTGTGGCAGTAAACAGAACTGAACCCGGGTCACTGGAGCTGTGAGAGTGTGGCAGTAAACAGAACCGAACCCAGGTCACTGGAGCTGTGAGACTGTGGCAGTAAACAGAACCGAACCCGGGACACTGGAGCTGTGAGGCTGTGGCAGTCCCCAGAACCGAACGCGGGACACTGGAGCTGTGAGACTGCGGCAGTACGCAGAACTGAACCCGGGTCACTGGAGCTGTGAGAGTGTGGCAGTAAACAGAACCGAACCCGGGACACTGGAGCTGTGAGACTGTGGCAGTCCCCAGAACCGAACCCAGGACACTGGAGCTGTGAGGCTGTGGCAGTAAACAGAACCGAACTCAGGTCACTGGAGCTGTGAGACTGTGGCAGTAAACAGAACTGAACCCAGGTCACTGGAGCTGTGAGACTGTGGCAGTAAACAGAACTGAACCCAGGTCACTGGAGCTGTGAGACTGTGGCAGTAAACAGAACCGAACACAGGTCACTGGAGCTGTGAGACTGTGGCAGTAAACAGAACCGAACACAGGTCACTGGAGCTGTGAGGCTGTGGCAGTAAACAGAACCGAACCCAGGTCACTGGAGCTGTGAGGCTGTGGCAGTAAACAGAACCGAACCCAGGTCACTGGAGCTGTGAGGCTGTGGCAGTAAACAGAACCGAACCCGGGTCACCGGAGCTGTGAGACTGTGGCAGTAAACAGAACCGAACCCAGGACACTGGAGCTGTGAGACTGTGGCAGTGAACAGAACCGAACCCGGGTCACTGGAGCTGTGAGACTGTGGCAGGAAACAGAACCGAAACCGGGACACTGGAGCTGTGAGACTGTGGCAGTAAACAGAACCGAACCCAGGTCACTGGAGCTGTGAGACTGTGGCAGTAAACAGAACCGAACCCGGTCACTGGAGCTGTGAGACTGTGGCAGTGAACAGAACCGATCCCGGGTCACTGGAGCTGTGAGACTGTGGCAGTAAACAGAACCGAACCCAGGTCACTGGAGCGGTGAGACTGTGGCAAAAAACAGAACCGAACCTGGGACACTGGAGCTGTGAGACTGTGGCAGTAAACAGAACCGAACCCGGGTCACTGGAGCTGTGAGACTGTGGCAAAAAACAGAACCGAACCCGGGACACTGGAGCTGTGAGACTGTGGCAGTAAACAGAACCGAACCCGGGTCACTGGAGCTGTGAGACTGTTACAGTAAACAGAACCGAACCCAGGTCACTGGAGCTGTGAGACTGTGGCAAAAAACAGAACCGAACCCGGGACACTGGAGCTGTGAGACTGTGGCAGTAAACAGAACCGAACCCGGGTCACTGGAGCTGTGAGACTGTGGCAGTAAACAGAACCGAACCCGGGTCACTGGAGCTGTGAGGCTGTGGCAGTAAACAGAACCGAACCCAGGTCACTGGAGCTGTGAGACTGTGGCAAAAAACAGAACCGAACCCGGGACACTGGAGCTGTGAGACTGTGGCAGTAAACAGAACCGAACCCGGGTCACTGGAGCTGTGAGACTGTGGCAGTAAACAGAACCGAACCCGGGTCACTGGAGCTGTGAGACTGTGGCAGTAAACAGAACTGAACCCGTGACACTGGAGCGGTGAGACTGTGGCAGTAAACAGAACTGAACCCGGGTCACTGGAGCTGTGAGACTGTGGCAGTAAACAGAACTGAACCCGGGACACTGGAGCTGTGAGACTGTGGCAGTAAACAGAACCGAACCCAGGTCACTGGAGCTGTGAGGCTGTGGCAGTCCCCAGAACCGAACCCGGGACACTGGAGCTGTGAGGCTGTGGCAGTAAACAGAACCGAACCCGGGACACTGTAGCTGTGAGACTGTGGCAGTACGCAGAACCGAACCCAGGTCACTGGAGCTGTGAGACTGTGGCAGTAAACAGAACCGAACCCAGGTCACTGGAGCTGTGAGACTGTGGCAGTAAACAGAACCGAACCCGGGTCACTGGAGCTGTGAGACTGTGGCAGTAAACAGAACCGAACCCAGGTCACTGGAGCTGTGAGACAGTGGCAGTAAACAGAACCAAACCCAGGTCACTGGAGCTGTGAGACTTTGGCAGTAAACAGAACCGAACCCGGGTCACTGGAGCTGTGAGACTGTGGCAGTAAACAGAACCGAACCCAGGTCACTGGAGCTGTGAGACTGTGGCAGTAAACAGAATCAAACCCGGGTCACTGGAGCTGTGAGACTGTGGAGGTAAACAGAACCGAACCCAGGTCACTGGAGCTGTGAGACTGTGGCAGTAAACAGAACCGAACCCGGGTCAGTGGAGCTGTGAGACTGTGGCAGTAAACAGAACCGAACCCGGGACACTGGAGCTGTGAGGCTGTGGCAGTAAACAGAACCGAACCCGGGACACTGGAGCTGTGAGACTGTGGCAGTAAACAGAACCGAACCCAGGTCACTGGAGCTGTGAGACTGTGGCAGTAAACAGAACCGAACGCGGGTCACTGGAGCTGTGAGACTGTGGCAGTAAACAGAACTGAACCCGGGTCACTGGAGCAGTGAGACTGTGGCAGTAAACAGAACTGAACCCGGGTCACTGGAGCAGTGAGACTGTGGCAGTAAACAGAACTGAACCCAGGTCACTGGAGCTGTGAGACTGTGGCAGTACGCAGAACCGAACCCAGGTCACTGGAGCTGTGAGACTGTGGCAGTAAACAGAACTGAACCCGGGTCACTGGAGCAGTGAGACTGTGGCAGTAAACAGAACTGAACCCAGGTCACTGGAGCTGTGAGACTGTGGCAGTACGCAGAACCGAACCCAGGTCACTGGAGCTGTGAGACTGTGGCAGTAAACAGAACCGAACCCAGGTCACTGGAGCTGTGAGACTGTGGCAGTAAACAGAACCGAACGCGGGTCACTGGAGCTGTGAGACTGTGGCAGTAAACAGAACTGAACCCGGGTCACTGGAGCAGTGAGACTGTGGCAGTAAACAGAACTGAACCCGGGTCACTGGAGCTGTGAGAGTGTGGCAGTAAACAGAACCGAACCCAGGTCACTGGAGCTGTGAGACTGTGGCAGTAAACAGAACCGAACCCGGGACACTGGAGCTGTGAGGCTGTGGCAGTCCCCAGAACCGAACCCGGGACACTGGAGCTGTGAGACTGCGGCAGTACGCAGAACTGAACCCGGGTCACTGGAGCTGTGAGAGTGTGGCAGTAAACAGAACCGAACCCGGGACACTGGAGCTGTGAGACTGTGGCAGTCCCCAGAACCGAACCCAGGACACTGGAGCTGTGAGGCTGTGGCAGTAAACAGAACCGAACTCAGGTCACTGGAGCTGTGAGACTGTGGCAGTAAACAGAACTGAACCCAGGTCACTGGAGCTGTGAGACTGTGGCAGTAAACAGAACTGAACCCAGGTCACTGGAGCTGTGAGACTGTGGCAGTAAACAGAACCGAACCCAGGTCACTGGAGCTGTGAGGCTGTGGCAGTAAACAGAACCGAACCCAGGTCACTGGAGCTGTGAGGCTGTGGCAGTAAACAGAACTGAACCCAGGTCACTGGAGCTGTGAGACTGTGGCAGTAAACAGAACTGAACCCAGGTCACTGGAGCTGTGAGACTGTGGCAGTAAACAGAACCGAACCCAGGACAATGGAGCTGTGAGACTGTGGCAGTAAACAGAACTGAACCCGGGACACTGGAGCTGTGAGACTGTGGCAGTAAACAGAACCGAACCCAGGTCACTGGAGCTGTGAGGCTGTGGCAGTAAACAGAACTGAACCCAGGTCACTGGAGCTGTGAGGCTGTGGCAGTAAACAGAACTGAACCCAGGTCACTGGAGCTGTGAGACTGTGGCAGTAAACAGAACCGAACCCAGGACAATGGAGCTGTGAGACTGTGGCAGTAAACAGAACTGAACCCGGGACACTGGAGCTGTGAGACTGTGGCAGTAAACAGAACTGAACCCAGGTCACTGGAGCTGTGAGGCTGTGGCAGTAAACAGAACTGAACCCAGGTCACTGGAGCTGTGAGACTGTGGCAGTAAACAGAACCGAACCCAGGACAATGGAGCTGTGAGACTGTGGCAGTAAACAGAACTGAACCCGGGACACTGGAGCTGTGAGACTGTGGCAGTAAACAGAACCGAACCCAGGTCACTGGAGCTGTGAGGCTGTGGCAGTAAACAGAACTGAACCCAGGTCACTGGAGCTGTGAGACTGTGGCAGTAAACAGAACCGAACCCAGGTCACTGGAGCTGTGAGACTGTGGCAGTAAACAGAACCGAACCCAGGTCACTGGAGCTGTGAGGCTGTGGCAGTAAACAGAACTGAACCCAGGTCACTGGAGCTGTGAGACTGTGGCAGTAAACAGAACCGAACCCGGGTCACTGGAGCTGTGAGACTGTGGCAGTAAACAGAACTGAACCCGGGACACTGGAGCGGTGAGACTGTGGCAGTAAACAGAACTGAACCCGGGTCACTGGAGCTGTGAGACTGTGGCAGTAAACAGAACTGAACCCGGGACACTGGAGCTGTGAGACTGTGGCAGTAAACAGAACCGAACCCAGGTCACTGGAGCTGTGAGGCTGTGGCAGTCCCCAGAACCGAACCCGGGACACTGGAGCTGTGAGGCTGTGGCAGTAAACAGAACCGAACCCGGGACACTGGAGCTGTGAGACTGTGGCAGTAAACAGAACCGAACCCAGGTCACTGGAGCTGTGAGACTGTGGCAGTAAACAGAACCGAACCCGGGTCACTGGAGCTGTGAGACTGTGGCAGTAAACAGAACCGAACCCAGGTCACTGGAGCTGTGAGACTGTGGCAGTAAACAGAACCGAACCCAGGTCACTGGAGCTGTGAGACTGTGGCAGTAAACAGAACCGAACCCGGGTCACTGGAGCTGTGAGACTGTGGCAGTAAACAGAACCAAACCCGGGTCACTGGAGCTGTGAGGCTGTGGCAGTAAACAGAACTGAACCCGGGACACTGGAGCGGTGAGACTGTGGCAGTAAACAGAACCGAACCCAGGTCACTGGAGCTGTGAGACTGTGGCAGTAAACAGAACCGAACCCAGGTCACTGGAGCTGTGAGACTGTGGCAGTAAACAGAACTGAACCCGGGACACTGGAGCGGTGAGACTGTGGCAGTAAACAGAACCGAACCCAGGTCACTGGAGCTGTGAGACTGTGGCAGTAAACAGAACTGAACCCGGGTCACTGGAGCTGTGAGACTGTGGCAGTAAACAGAACCGAACCCGGGTCACTGAAGCTGTGAGACTGTGGCAGTAAACAGAACCGAACCCAGGTCACTGGAGCTGTGAGACTGTGGCAGTAAACAGAACCGAACCCGGGTCACTGAAGCTGTGAGACTGTGGCAGTAAACAGAACCGAACCCAGGTCACTGGAGCTGTGAGACTGTGGCAGTAAACAGAACTGAACCCAGGTCACTGGAGCTGTGAGACTGTGGCAGTAAACAGAACCGAACACAGGTCACTGGAGCTGTGAGACTGTGGCAGTAAACAGAACTGAACCCAGGTCACTGGAGCTGTGAGACTGTGGCAGTAAACAGAACTGAACCCAGGTCACTGGAGCTGTGAGACTGTGGCAGTAAACAGAACCGAACACAGGTCACTGGAGCTGTGAGACTGTGGCAGTAAACAGAACCGAACACAGGTCACTGGAGCTGTGAGGCTGTGGCAGTAAACAGAACCGAACCCAGGACACTGGAGCTGTGAGACTGTGGCAGTAAACAGAACTGAACCCAGGTCACTGGAGCTGTGAGACTGTGGCAGTAAACAGAACCGAACCCAGGTCACTGGAGCTGTGAGGCTGTGGCAGTAAACAGAACTGAACCCAGGTCACTGGAGCTGTGAGACTGTGGCAGTAAACAGAACCGAACCCGGGTCACTGGAGCTGTGAGACTGTGGCAGTAAACAGAACTGAACCCGGGACACTGGAGCGGTGAGACTGTGGCAGTAAACAGAACTGAACCCGGGTCACTGGAGCTGTGAGACTGTGGCAGTAAACAGAACTGAACCCGGGACACTGGAGCTGTGAGACTGTGGCAGTAAACAGAACCGAACCCAGGTCACTGGAGCTGTGAGGCTGTGGCAGTCCCCAGAACCGAACCCGGGACACTGGAGCTGTGAGGCTGTGGCAGTAAACAGAACCGAACCCGGGACACTGGAGCTGTGAGACTGTGGCAGTACGCAGAACCGAACCCAGGTCACTGGAGCTGTGAGACTGTGGCAGTAAACAGAACCGAACCCAGGTCACTGGAGCTGTGAGACTGTGGCAGTAAACAGAACCGAACCCGGGTCACTGGAGCTGTGAGACTGTGGCAGTAAACAGAACCGAACCAAGGTCACTGGAGCTGTGAGACTGTGGCAGTAAACAGAACCGAACCCAGGTCACTGGAGCTGTGAGACTGTGGCAGTAAACAGAACCGAACCCGGGTCACTGGAGCTGTGAGACTGTGGCAGTAAACAGAACCGAACCCAGGTCACTGGAGCTGTGAGACTGTGGCAGTAAACAGAACTGAACCCGGGACACTGGAGCGGTGAGACTGTGGCAGTAAACAGAACCGAACCCAGGTCACTGGAGCTGTGAGACTGTGGCAGTAAACAGAACTGAACCCGGGTCACTGGAGCTGTGAGACTGTGGCAGTAAACAGAACCGAACCCGGGTCACTGAAGCTGTGAGACTGTGGCAGTAAACAGAACCGAACCCAGGTCACTGGAGCTGTGAGGCTGTGGCAGTAAACAGAACCGAACCCAGGACACTGGAGCTGTGAGACTGTGGCAGTAAACAGAACCGAACCCGGGTCACTGAAGCTGTGAGACTGTGGCAGTAAACAGAACCGAACCCGGGTCACTAGAGCTGTGAGACTGTGGAGGTAAACAGAACCGAACCCAGGTCACTGGAGCTATGAGACTGTGGCAGTAAACAGAACCGAACTTGGGTCAGTGGAGCTGTGAGACTGTGGCAGTAAACAGAACCGAACCCGGGACACTGGAGCTGTGAGGCTGTGGCAGTCCCCAGAACCGAACCCGGGACACTGGAGCTGTGAGACTGTGGCAGTACGCAGAACCGAACCCAGGTCACTGGAGCTGTGAGACTGTGGCAGTAAACAGTACCGAACCCGGGTCACTGGAGCTGTGAGACTGTGGCAGTAAACAGAACTGAACCCGTGTCACTGGAGCTGTGAGACTGTGGCAGTAAACAGAACTGAACCCGGGTCACTGGAGCTGTGAGACTGTGGCAGTAAACAGAACTGAACCCGGGTCACTGGAGCTGTGAGACTGTGGCAGTAAACAGAACCGAACCCAGGTCACTGGAGCTGTGAGACAGTGGCAGTAAACAGAACCGAACCCGGGACACTGGAGCTGTGAGGCTGTGGCAGTCCCCAGAACCGAACGCGGGACACTGGAGCTGTGAGACTGCGGCAGTACGCAGAACTGAACTCGGGTCACTGGAGCTGTGAGAGTGTGGCAGTAAACAGAACCGAACCCGGGACACTGGAGCTGTGAGACTGTGGCAGTCCCCAGAACCGAACCCAGGACACTGGAGCTGTGAGGCTGTGGCAGTAAACAGAACCGAACTCAGGTCACTGGAGCTGTGAGACTGTGGCAGTAAACAGAACTGAACCCAGGTCACTGGAGCTGTGAGACTGTGGCAGTAAACAGAACCGAACCCGGGTCACTGGAGCTGTGAGACTGTGGCAGTAAACAGAACCGAACCCAGGTCACTGGAGCTGTGAGACTGTGGCAGTAAACAGAACTGAACCCGGGACACTGGAGCGGTGAGACTGTGGCAGTAAACAGAACCGAACCCAGGTCACTGGAGCTGTGAGACTGTCGCAGTAAACAGAACTGAACCCGGGTCACTGGAGCTGTGAGACTGTGGCAGTAAACAGAACCGAACCCGGGTCACTGAAGCTGTGAGACTGTGGCAGTAAACAGAACCGAACCCAGGTCACTGGAGCTGTGAGACTGTGGCAGTAAACAGAACCGAACCCGGGTCACTGGAGCTGTGAGACTGTGGAGGTAAACAGAACCGAACCCAGGTCACTGGAGCTGTGAGACTGTGGCAGTAAACAGAACCGAACTCGGGTCAGTGGAGCTGTGAGACTGTGGCAGTAAACAGAACCGAACCCGGGACACTGGAGCTGTGAGGCTGTGGCAGTCCCCAGAACCGAACCCGGGACACTGGAGCTGTGAGACTGTGGCAGTACGCAGAACCGAACCCAGGTCACTGGAGCTGTGAGACTGTGGCAGTAAACAGAACCGAACCCAGGTCACTGGAGCTGTGAGACTGTGGCAGTAAACAGAACCGAACCCGGGTCACTGGAGCTGTGAGACTGTGGCAGTAAACAGAACTGAACCCGGGTCACTGGAGCTGTGAGACTGTGGCAGTAAACAGAACTGAACCCGGGTCACTGGAGCTGTGAGACTGTGGCAGTAAACAGAACCGAACCCAGGACACTGGAGCTGTGAGACTGTGGCAGTCCCCAGAACCGAACGCGGGACACTGGAGCTGTGAGGCTGTGGCAGTAAACAGAACCGAACCCAGGACACTGGAGCTGTGAGACTGTGGCAGTCCCCAGAACCGAACGCGGGACACTGGAGCTGTGAGACTGCGGCAGTACGCAGAACTGAACCCGGGTCACTGGAGCTGTGAGAGTGTGGCAGTAAACAGAACCGAACCCGGGACACTGGAGCTGTGAGACTGTGGCAGTCCCCAGAACCGAACCCAGGACACTGGAGCTGTGAGGCTGTGGCAGTAAACAGAACCGAACTCAGGTCACTGGAGTTGTGAGACTGTGGCAGTAAACAGAACTGAACCCAGGTCACTGGAGCTGTGAGACTGTGGCAGTAAACAGAACTGAACCCAGGTCACTGGAGCTGTGAGACTGTGGCAGTAAACAGAACCGAACCCAGGACACTGGAGCTGTGAGACTGTGGCAGTAAACAGAACTGAACCCAGGTCACTGGAGCTGTGAGACTGTGGCAGTAAACAGAACCGAACCCAGGACACTGGAGCTGTGAGACTGTGGCAGTAAACAGAACTGAACCCAGGTCACTGGAGCTGTGAGACTGTGGCAGTAAACAGAACCGAACCCAGGACACTGGAGCTGTGAGACTGTGGCAGTAAACAGAACTGAACCCAGGTCACTGGAGCTGTGAGACTGTGGCAGTAAACAGAACCGAACCCAGGTCACTGGAGCTGTGAGGCTGTGGGCAGTAAACAGAACTGAACCCAGGTCACGGGAGCTGTGAGACTGTGGCAGTAAACAGAACCGAACCCAGGTCACTGGAGCTGTGAGGCTGTGGCAGTAAACAGAACTGAACCCAGGTCACTGGAGCTGTGAGACTGTGGCAGTAAACAGAACTGAACCCAGGTCACTGGAGCTGTGAGACTGTGGCAGTAAACAGAGCCGAACCCGGGACACTGGAGCTGTGAGACTGTGGCAGTAAACAGAACCGAACCCGAGTCACTGGAGCTGTGAGACTGTGGCAGTAAACAGAACCGAACCCAGGTCACTGGAGCTGTGAGACTGTGGCAGTAAACTAAACCGAACCCGGGTCACTGGAGATGTGAGACTGTGGCAGTACGCAGAACCGAACCCGGGTCACTGGAGCTCTGAGACTGTGGCAGTAAACAGAACCGAACCCGGGTCACTGGAGCTGTGAGACTGTGGCAGTAAACAGAACCGAACCCAGGTCACTGGAGCTGTGAGACTGTGGCAGTAAACAGAACTGAACCCGGGACACTGGAGCTGTGAGACTGTGGCAGTCAACAGAACCGAACCCAGGTCACTGGAGCTGTGAGAATGTGGCAGTAAACAGAACCGAACCCGGGTCACTGGAGCTGTGAGACTGTGGCAGTAAACAGAACCGAACCCAGGTCACTGGAGCTGTGAGACTGTGGCAGGAAACAGAACCGAACCCAGGTCACTGGAGCTGTGAGACTGTGGCAGTAAACAGAACCGAACCCGGGTCACTGGAGCTGTGAGGCTGTGGCAGTAAACAGAACCGGACCCGGGACACTGGAGCTGTGAGACTGTGGCAGTCCCCAGAACCGAACCCAGGTCACTGGAGCTGTGAGACTGTGGCAAAAAACAGAACCGAACCCGGGTCACTGGAGCTGTGAGGCTGTGGCAGTAAACAGAACCGAACCCAGGTCATTGGAGCTGTGAGGCTGTGGCAGTCCCCAGAACCGAACCCGGGACACTGGAGCTGTGAGACTGTGGCAGTACGCAGAACTGAACCCGGGTCACTGGAGCTGTGAGAGTGTGGCAGTAAACAGAACCGAACCCGGGACACTGGAGCTGTGAGGCTGTGGCAGTAAACAGAACCGAACCCAGGTCACTGGAGCTGTGAGACTGTGGCAGTAAACAGAACCGAACCCAGGTCACTGGAGCTTTGAGACTGTGGCAGTCCCCAGAACCGAACCCGGGTCACTGGAGCTGTGAGACTGTGGCAGTCCCCAGAACCGAACCCAAGTCACTGAGGATGTGAGAGTGTGGCAGTAAACAGAACCGAACCCAGGTCACTGGAGCTGTGAGACTGTGGCAGTAAACAGAACCGAACCCGGGTCACTGGAGCGGTGAGACTGTGGCAGTAAACAGAACCGAACCCAGGTCACTGGAGCTGTGAGGCTGTGGCAGTAAACAGAACCGAACCCGGGTCGCTGGAGCTGTGAGACTGTGGCAGTAAACAGAACCGAACCCGGGTCACTGGAGCTGTGAGACTGTGGCAGTAAACAGAACCGAACCCAGGTCACTGTAGCTGTGAGACTGTGGCAGTAAACAGAACCGAACCCAGGACACTGGAGCTGTGAGACTGTGGCAGTAAACAGAACCGAACCCGGGACACTGGAGCTGTGAGACTGTGGCAGTAAACAGAACCGAACCCGGGACACTGGAGCTGTGAGACTGTGGCAGTGAACAGAACCGAACCCAGGTCACTGGAGCTGTGAGACTGTGGCAGTAAACAGAACCGAACCCAGGTCACTGGAGCTGTGCGACTGTGGCAGTAAACAGAACCGAACCCAGGTCACTGGAGCTGTGAGACTGTGGCAGTAAACAGAACCGAACCCGGGACACTGGAGCTGTGAGACTGTGGCAGTGAACAGAACAGAACCCGGGTCACTGGAGCTGTGAGACTGTGGCAGTAAACAGAACCGAACCCAGGACACTGGAGCTGTGAGGCTGTGGCAGTAAACAGAACCGAACCCAGGTCACTGGAGCTGTGAGACTGTGGCAGTAAACAGAACCGAACCCAGGACACTGGAGCTGTGAGACTGTGTCAGTAAACAGAACTGAACCCAGGTCACTGGAGCTGTGAGACTGTGGCAGTAAACAGAACCGAACCCAGGTCACTGGAGCTGTGAGACTGTGGCAGTAAACAGAACCGAAACCGAGTCACTGGAGCTGTGAGACTGTGGCAGTAAACAGAACCGAACCCGGTTCACTGAAGCTGTGAGACTGTGGCAGTAAACAGAACCGAACCCGGGACACTGGAGCTGTGAGACTGTGGCAGTAAACAGAACCGAACCCGGGTCACTGGAGCTGTGAGGCTGTGGCAGTAAACAGAACTGAACCCAGGTCACTGAAGCTGTGAGACTGTGGCAGTAAACAGAACTGAACCCGGGTCACGGGAGCTGTGAGACTGTGGCAAAAAACAGAACTGAACCCAGGTCACTGAAGCTGTGAAACTGTGGCAGTAAACAGAACCGAACCCGGGTCACTGGAGCTGTGAGACTGTGGCAGTAAACAGAACTGAACTCAGGTCACTGAAGCTGTGAGACTGTGGCAGTAAACAGAACCGAACCCGGGTCACTGGAGCTGTGAGACTGTGGCAGTAAACAGAACCGAACCCATGTCACTGGAGCTGTGAGACTGTGGCAGTAAGCAGAACTGAACCCGGGTCACTGGAGCTGTGAGACTGTGGCAGTAAACAGAACCGAACCCAGGTCACTGGAGCTGTGAGACTGTGGCAGTAAACAGAACCGAACCCGGGTCACTGGAGCTGTGAGACTGTGGCAGTACGCAGAACCGAACCCGGGTCACTGGAGCTGTGAGACTGTGGCAGTAAACAGAACCGAACCCGGGTCACTGGAGCTGTGAGACTGTGGCAGTAAACAGAACTGAACCCGGGTCACTGGAGCTGTGAGACTGTGGCAGTAAACAGAACTGAACCCGTGTCACTGGAGCTGTGAGACTGTGGCAGTAAACAGAACCGAACCCAGGACACTGGAGCTGTGAGGCTGTGGCAGTAAACAGAAGCGAACCCGGTCACTGGAGCTGTGAGACTGTGGCAGTAAACAGAACCGAACCCAGGTCACTGGAGCTGTGAGACTGTGGCAGTAAACAGAACCGAACCCAGGACACTGGAGCTGTGAGGCTGTGGCAGTAAACAGAACCGAACCTGGGTCACTGGAGCTGTGAGACTGTGGCAAAAAACAGAACCGAACCCAGGACACTGGAGCTGTGAGGCTGTGGCTGTCCCCAGAACCGAACCCAGGTCACTGAAGCTGTGAGACTGTGGCAGTAAACAGAACCGAACCCAGGTCACTGGAGCTGTGAGGCTGTGGCAGTCCCCAGAACCGAACCCGGGACACTGGAGCTGTGAGACTGTGGCAGTAAACAGAACCGAACCCAGGTCACTGAAGCTGTGAGACTGTGGCAGTGAACAGAACCGAACCCGGGACACTGGAGCTGTGAGACTGTGGCAGTAAACAGAACCGAACCCAGGTCACTGGAGCTGTGAGACTGTGGCAGTAAACAGAACCGAACCCGGGACACTGGAGCTGTGAGACTGTGGCAGTAAACAGAACCGAACCCAGGTCACTGGAGCTGTGAGACTGTGGCAGTAAACAGAACCGAACCCAGGTCACTGAAGCTGTGAGACTGTGGCAGTAAACAGAACCGAACCCGGGACACTGGAGCTGTGAGACTGTGGCAGTAAACAGAACCGAACCCGGGACACTGGAGCTGTGAGACTGTGGCAGTAAACAGAACCGAACCCGGGTCACTGGAGCTGTGAGACTGTGGCAGTAAACAGAACCGAACCCGGGACACTGGAGCTGTGAGACTGTGGCAGTAAACAGAACCGAACCCGGGAGACTGGAGCTGTGAGACTGTGGCAGTAAACAGAACCGAACCCAGGTCACTGGAGCTGTGAGACTTTGGCAGTAAACAGAACCGAACCCAGGTCACTGGAGCTGTGAGGCTGTGGCAGTCCCCAGAACCGAACCCGGGACACTGGAGCTGTGAGACTGTGGCAGTAAACAGAACCGAACCCAGGTCACTGAAGCTGTGAGACTGTGGCAGTGAACAGAACCGAACCCGGGACACTGGAGCTGTGAGACTGTGGCAGTAAACAGAACCGAACCCAGGTCACTGGAGCTGTGAGACTGTGGCAGTAAACAGAACCGAACCCGGAAGACTGGAGCTGTGAGACTGTGGCAGTAAACAGAACCGAACCCAGGTCACTGGAGCTGTGAGACTTTGGCAGTAAACAGAACCGAACCCAGGTCACTGGAGCTGTGAGGCTGTGGCAGTCCCCAGAACCGAACCCGGGACACTGGAGCTGTGAGACTGTGGCAGTAAACAGAACCGAACCCAGGTCACTGAAGCTGTGAGACTGTGGCAGTGAACAGAACCGAACCCGGGACACTGGAGCTGTGAGACTGTGGCAGTAAACAGAACCGAACCCAGGTCACTGGAGCTGTGAGACTGTGGCAGTAAACAGAACCGAACCCGGGACACTGGAACTGTGAGACTGTGGCAGTAAACAGAACTGAACCCGGGACACTGGAGCTGTGAGACTGTGGCAGTAAACAGAACTGAACCCGGGTCACTGGAGCTGTGAGACTGTGGCAGTAAACAGAACTGAACCCAGGTCACTGGAGCTGTGAGACTGTGGCAGTAAACAGAACCGAACCCGGGACACTGGAGCTGTGAGACTGTGGCAGTAAACAGATCGAACCCGGGACACTGGAGCTGTGAGACTGTGGCAGTAAACAGAACGGAACCCGGGTCACTGGAGCTGTGAGACTGTGGCAGTAAACAGAACTGAACCCGGGTCACTGGAGCTGTGAGACTGTGGCAGTAAACAGAACCGAACCCAGGTCACTGGAGCTGTGAGACTGTGGCAGTAAACAGAACTGAACCCGGGTCACTGGAGCTGTGAGACTGTGGCAGTAAACAGAACTGAACCCGGGTCACTGGAGCTGTGAGACTGTGGCAGTAAACAGAACCGAACCCAGGTCACTGGAGCTGTGAGACTGTGGCAGTAAACAGAACCGAACCCGGGACACTGGAGCTGTGAGACTGTGGCAGTAAACAGAACCGAACCCAGGTCACTGGAGCTGTGAGACTGTGGCAGAAAACAGAACCGAACCCAGGTCACTGAAGCTGTGAGACTGTGTCAGTAAACAGAACCGAACCCGGGACACTGGAGCTGTGAGACTGTGGCAGTAAACAGAACCGAACCCGGGTCACTGGAGCTGTGAGACTGTGGCAGGAAACAGAACCGAACCCGGGACACTGGAGCTGTGAGACTGTGGCAGTAAACAGAACCGAACCCGGGACACTGGAGCTGTGAGACTGTGGCAGTCCCCAGAACCGAACCCAGGACACTGGAGCTGTGAGGCTGTGACAGTAAACAGAACCGAACTCAGGTCACTGGAGCTGTGAGACTGTGGCAGTAAACAGAACCGAACCCGGGTGACTGGAGCTGTGAGACTGTGGCAGTGAACAGAACCGAACTCAGGTCACTGGAGCTGTGAGACTGTGGCAGTAAACAGAACCGAACCCGGGTCACTGGAGCTGTGAGACTGTGGCAGTAAACAGAACCGAACCCGGGTCACTGGAGCTGTGAGACTGTGGCAGTAAACAGAACTGAACCCGGGTCACTGGAGCTGTGAGACTGTGGCAGTAAAATGAACCGAAACCCAGGTCACTGGAGCTGTGAGACTGTGGCAGTAAACAGAACCGAACCCAGGTCACTGGAGCTGTGAGACTGTGGCAGTAAACAGAACCGAACCCGGGACACTGGAGCTGTGAGACTGTGGCAGTAAACAGAACTTAACCCGGATCACTGGAGCTGTGAGACTGTGGCAGTAAACAGAACCGAACCCAGGTCACTGGAGCTGTGAGACTGTGGCAGTAAACAGAACCGAACCCGGGACACTGGAGCTGTGAGACTGTGGCAGTAAACAGAACTGAACCCGGGTCACTGGAGCTGTGAGACTGTGGCAGTAAACAGAACCGAACCCAGGTCACTGGAGCTGTGAGACTGTGGCAGTAAACAGAACCGAACCCAGGTCACTGGAGCTGTGAGACTGTGGCAGTAAACAGAACCGAACCCAGGTCACTGGAGCTGTGAGACTGTGGCAGTAAACAGAACCGAACCCAGGTCACTGGAGCTGTGAGACTGTGGCAGTAAACAGAACCGAACCCAGGTCACTGGAGCTGTGAGACTGTGGCAGTAAACAGAACCGAACCCGGGACACTGGAGCTGTGAGACTGTGGCAGTAAACAGAACCGAACCCGGGTCACTGGAGCTGTGAGACTGTGGCAGTAAACAGAACCGAACCCATGTCACTGGAGCTGTGAGGCTGTGGCAGTAAACAGAACTGAACCCAGGTGACTGAAGCTGTGAGACTGTGGCAGTAAACAGAACTGAACCCAGGTCACTGAAGCTGTGAGACTGTGGCAGTAAACAGAACCGAACCCGGGTCACTGGAGCTGTGAGACTGTGGCAGTAAACAGAACTGAACCCGGGTCACTGGAGCTGTGAGACTGTGGCAGTAAACAGAACCGAACCCAGGTCACTGGAGCTGTGCGACTGTGGCAGTACGCAGAACAGAACCCGGGTCACTGGAGCTGTGAGACTGTGACAGTAAACAGAACCGAACCCGGGACACTGGAGCTGTGAGGCTGTGGCAGTAAACAGAACTGAACCCGGGTCACTGGAGCTGTGAGACTGTGGCAGTAAACAGAACCGAACCCAGGTCACTGGAGCTGTGCGACTGTGGCAGTAAACAGAACCGAACCCGGGTCACTGGAGCTGTGAGACTGTGGCAGTACGCAGAACCGAACCCGGGTCACTGGAGCTGTGAGACTGTGGCAGTAAACAGAACCGAACCCGGGTCACTGGAGCTGTGAGACTGTGGCAGTAAACAGAACCGAACCCAGGTCACTGGAGCTGTGAGACTGTGGCAGTAAACAGAACCGAACCCGGGACACTGGAGCTGTGAGACTGTGGCAGTAAACAGAACTGAACCCGGGTCACTGGAGCTGTGAGACTGTGGCAGTAAACAGAACCGAACCCAGGTCACTGGAGCTGTGAGACTGTGGCAGTAAACAGAACCGAACCCAGGTCACTGGAGCTGTGAGACTGTGGCAGTAAACAGAACCGAACCCAGGTCACTGGAGCTGTGAGACTGTGGCAGTAAACAGAACCGAACCCAGGTCACTGGAGCTGTGAGACTGTGGCAGTAAACAGAACCGAACCCAGGTCACTGGAGCTGTGAGACTGTGGCAGTAAACAGAACCGAACCCGGGACACTGGAGCTGTGAGACTGTGGCAGTAAACAGAACCGAACCCGGGTCACTGGAGCTGTGAGACTGTGGCAGTAAACAGAACCGAACCCATGTCACTGGAGCTGTGAGGCTGTGGCAGTAAACAGAACTGAACCCAGGTGACTGAAGCTGTGAGACTGTGGCAGTAAACAGAACTGAACCCAGGTCACTGAAGCTGTGAGACTGTGGCAGTAAACAGAACCGAACCCGGGTCACTGGAGCTGTGAGACTGTGGCAGTAAACAGAACTGAACCCGGGTCACTGGAGCTGTGAGACTGTGGCAGTAAACAGAACCGAACCCAGGTCACTGGAGCTGTGCGACTGTGGCAGTACGCAGAACAGAACCCGGGTCACTGGAGCTGTGAGACTGTGACAGTAAACAGAACCGAACCCGGGACACTGGAGCTGTGAGGCTGTGGCAGTAAACAGAACTGAACCCGGGTCACTGGAGCTGTGAGACTGTGGCAGTAAACAGAACCGAACCCAGGTCACTGGAGCTGTGCGACTGTGGCAGTAAACAGAACCGAACCCGGGTCACTGGAGCTGTGAGACTGTGGCAGTACGCAGAACCGAACCCGGGTCACTGGAGCTGTGAGACTGTGGCAGTAAACAGAACCGAACCCGGGTCACTGGAGCTGTGAGACTGTGGCAGTAAACAGAACCGAACCCAGGACACTGGAGCTGTGAGGCTGTGGCAGTAAACAGAACCGAACCCGGTCACTGGAGCTGTGAGACTGTGGCAGTAAACAGAACCGAACCCAGGTCACTGGAGCTGTGAGACTGTGGCAGTAAACAGAACCGAACCCAGGACACTGGAGCTGTGAGGCTGTGGCAGTAAACAGAACCGAACCCAGGACACTGGAGCTGTGAGGCTGTGGCAGTAAACAGAACCGAACCCGGGTCACTGAAGCTGTGAGACTGTGGCAAAAAACGGAACCGAAACCAGGACACTGGAGCTGTGAGGCTGTGGCTGTCCCCAGAACCGAACCCAGGTCACTGAAGCTGTGAGACTGTGGCAGTAAACAGAACCGAACCCAGGTCACTGGAGCTGTGAGGCTGTGGCACTCCCCAGAACCGAACCCGGGACACTGGAGCTGTGAGACTGTGGCAGTAAACAGAACCGAACCCAGGTCACTGGAGCTGTGAGACTGTGGCAGTAAACAGAACCGAACCCGGGACACTGGAGCTGTGAGACTGTGGCAGTAAACAGAACCGAACCCAGGTCACTGGAGCTGTGAGACTGTGGCAGTAAACAGAACCGAACCCAGGTCACTGAAGCTGTGAGACTGTGGCAGTAAACAGAACCGAACCCGGGACACTGGAGCTGTGAGACTGTGGCAGTAAACAGAACCGAACCCGGGACACTGGAGCTGTGAGACTGTGGCAGTAAACAGAACCGAACCCGGGTCACTGGAGCTGTGAGACTGTGGCAGTAAACAGAACCGAACCCGGGACACTGGAGCTGTGAGACTGTGGCAGTAAACAGAACCGAACCCGGGAGACTGGAGCTGTGAGACTGTGGCAGTAAACAGAACCGAACCCAGGTCACTGGAGCTGTGAGACTTTGGCAGTAAACAGAACCGAACCCAGGTCACTGGAGCTGTGAGGCTGTGGCAGTCCCCAGAACCGAACCCGGGACACTGGAGCTGTGAGACTGTGGCAGTAAACAGAACCGAACCCAGGTCACTGAAGCTGTGAGACTGTGGCAGTGAACAGAACCGAACCCGGGACACTGGAGCTGTGAGACTGTGGCAGTAAACAGAACCGAACCCAGGTCACTGGAGCTGTGAGACTGTGGCAGTAAACAGAACCGAACCCGGGAGACTGGAGCTGTGAGACTGTGGCAGTAAACAGAACCGAACCCAGGTCACTGGAGCTGTGAGACTTTGGCAGTAAACAGAACCGAACCCAGGTCACTGGAGCTGTGAGGCTGTGGCAGTCCCCAGAACCGAACCCGGGACACTGGAGCTGTGAGACTGTGGCAGTAAACAGAACCGAACCCAGGTCACTGAAGCTGTGAGACTGTGGCAGTGAACAGAACCGAACCCGGGACACTGGAGCTGTGAGACTGTGGCAGTAAGCAGAACCGAACCCAGGTCACTGGAGCTGTGAGACTGTGGCAGTAAACAGAACCGAACCCGGGACACTGGAGCTGTGAGACTGTGGCAGTGAACGGAACCGAACCCGGGTCACTGGAGCTGTGAGACTGTGGCAGTAAACAGAACTGAACCCGGGTCACTGGAGCTGTGAGACTGTGGCAGTAAACAGAACTGAACCCGGGTCACTGGAGCTGTGAGACTGTGGCAGTAAACAGAACCGAACCCAGGTCACTGGAGCTGTGAGACTGTGGCAGTAAACAGAACCGAACCCGGGACACTGGAGCTGTGAGACTGTGGCAGTAAACAGAACCGAACCCAGGTCACTGGAGCTGTGAGACTGTGGCAGAAAACAGAACCGAACCCAGGTCACTGAAGCTGTGAGACTGTGTCAGTAAACAGAACCGAACCCGGGACACTGGAGCTGTGAGACTGTGGCAGTAAACAGAACCGAACCCGGGTCACTGGAGCTGTGAGACTGTGGCAGGAAACAGAACCGAACCCGGGACACTGGAGCTGTGAGACTGTGGCAGTAAACAGAACCGAACCCGGGACACTGGAGCTGTGAGACTGTGGCAGTCCCCAGAACCGAACCCAGGACACTGGAGCTGTGAGGCTGTGACAGTAAACAGAACCGAACTCAGGTCACTGGAGCTGTGAGACTGTGGCAGTAAACAGAACCGAACCCGGGTGACTGGAGCTGTGAGACTGTGGCAGTGAACAGAACCGAACTCAGGTCACTGGAGCTGTGAGACTGTGGCAGTAAACAGAACCGAACCCGGGTCACTGGAGCTGTGAGACTGTGGCAGTAAACAGAACCGAACCCGGGTCACTGGAGCTGTGAGACTGTGGCAGTAAACAGAACTGAACCCGGGTCACTGGAGCTGTGAGACTGTGGCAGTAAACAGAACCGAACCCAGGTCACTGGAGCTGTGAGACTGTGGCAGTAAACAGAACCGAACCCGGGACACTGGAGCTGTGAGACTGTGGCAGTAAACAGAACTTAACCCGGATCACTGGAGCTGTGAGACTGTGGCAGTAAACAGAACCGAACCCAGGTCACTGGAGCTGTGAGACTGTGGCAGTAAACAGAACCGAACCCGGGACACTGGAGCTGTGAGACTGTGGCAGTAAACAGAACTGAATCCGGGTCACTGGAGCTGTGAGACTGTGGCAGTAAACAGAACCGAACCCAGGTCACTGGAGCTGTGAGACTGTGGCAGTAAACAGAACCGAACCCAGGTCACTGGAGCTGTGAGACTGTGGCAGTAAACAGAACCGAACCCAGGTCACTGGAGCTGTGAGACTGTGGCAGTAAAAAGAACCGAACCCAGGTCACTGGAGCTGTGAGACTGTGGCAGTAAACAGAACCGAACCCAGGTCACTGGAGCTGTGAGACTGTGGCAGTAAACAGAACCGAACCCGGGACACTGGAGCTGTGAGACTGTGGCAGTAAACAGAACCGAACCCGGGTCACTGGAGCTGTGAGACTGTGGCAGTAAACAGAACCGAACCCATGTCACTGGAGCTGTGAGGCTGTGGCAGTAAACAGAACTGAACCCAGGTGACTGAAGCTGTGAGACTGTGGCAGTAAACAGAACTGAACCCAGGTCACTGAAGCTGTGAGACTGTGGCAGTAAACAGAACCGAACCCGGGTCACTGGAGCTGTGAGACTGTGGCAGTAAACAGAACTGAACCCGGGTCACTGGAGCTGTGAGACTGTGGCAGTAAACAGAACCGAACCCAGGTCACTGGAGCTGTGCGACTGTGGCAGTACGCAGAACAGAACCCGGGTCACTGGAGCTGTGAGACTGTGACAGTAAACAGAACCGAACCCGGGACACTGGAGCTGTGAGGCTGTGGCAGTAAACGGAACTGAACCCGGGTCACTGGAGCTGTGAGACTGTGGCAGTAAACAGAACCGAACCCAGGTCACTGGAGCTGTGCGACTGTGGCAGTAAACAGAACCGAACCCGGGTCACTGGAGCTGTGAGACTGTGGCAGTACGCAGAACCGAACCCGGGTCACTGGAGCTGTGAGACTGTGGCAGTAAACAGAACCGAACCCGGGTCACTGGAGCTGTGAGACTGTGGCAGTAAACAGAACCGAACCCAGGACACTGGAGCTGTGAGGCTGTGGCAGTAAACAGAACCGAACCCGGTCACTGGAGCTGTGAGACTGTGGCAGTAAACAGAACCGAACCCAGGTCACTGGAGCTGTGAGACTGTGGCAGTAAACAGAACCGAACCCAGGACACTGGAGCTGTGAGGCTGTGGCAGTAAACAGAACCGAACCCAGGACACTGGAGCTGTGAGGCTGTGGCAGTAAACAGAACCGAACCCGGGTCACTGAAGCTGTGAGACTGTGGCAAAAAACGGAACCGAAACCAGGACACTGGAGCTGTGAGGCTGTGGCTGTCCCCAGAACCGAACCCAGGTCACTGAAGCTGTGAGACTGTGGCAGTAAACAGAACCGAACCCAGGTCACTGGAGCTGTGAGGCTGTGGCACTCCCCAGAACCGAACCCGGGACACTGGAGCTGTGAGACTGTGGCAGTAAACAGAACCGAACCCAGGTCA
This sequence comes from Heterodontus francisci, assembly GCF_036365525.1. Classification (NCBI taxonomy): domain Eukaryota; kingdom Metazoa; phylum Chordata; class Chondrichthyes; order Heterodontiformes; family Heterodontidae; genus Heterodontus; species Heterodontus francisci. Next base: position 1,635,281 of record NW_027140470.1, on the reverse strand, counting down.
CTGAAGCTGTGAGACTGTGGCAGTAAACAGAACCGAACCCAGGTCACTGGAGCTGTGAGACTGTGACACTAAACAGAACCGAACCCAGGTCACTGGAGCTGTGAGAGTGTGGCAGTAAACAGAACCGAACCCGGAACACTGGAGCTGTGAGACTGTGGCAGTAAACAGAACCGAACCCGGGACACTGGAGCTGTGAGACTGTGGCAGTAAACAGAACCGAACCCGGGACACTGGAGCTGTGAGACTGTGGCAGTAAACAGAACTGAACCCGGGTCACTGGAGCTGTGAGACTGTGGCAGTAAACAGAACCGAACCCAGCTCACTGGAGCTGTGAGACTGTGGCAGTAAACAGAACCGAACCCAGGTCACTGGAGCTGTGAGACTGTGGCAGTAAACAGAACCGAACCCAGGTCACGGGAGCTGTGAGACTGTGGCAGTAAACAGAACCGAACCCGGGACACTGGAGCTGTGAGACTGTGGCAGTAAACAGAACCGAACCCGAGTCACTGGAGCTGTGAGAATGTGGCAGTAAACAGAACTGAACCCGGGTCACTGGAGCTGTGAGACTGTGGCAGTAAACAGAACCGAACCCAGGACACTGGAGCTGTGAGAATGTGGCAGTAAACAGAACTGAACCCGGGTCACTGGAGCTGTGAGACTGTGGCAGTAAACAGAACCGAACCCAGGACACTGGAGCTGTGAGACTGTGGCAGTAAACAGAACCGAACCCGGGTCACTGGAGCTGTGAGACTGTGGCAGTAAACAGAACCGAACCCGGGTCACTGGAGCTGTGAGACGGTGGCAGTAAACAGAACCGAACCCAGGTCACTGGAGCTGTGAGACTGTGGCAGTAAACAGAGCCGAACCCGGGACACTGGAGCTGTGAGACTGTGGCAGTAAACAGAACCGAACCCATGTCACTGGAGCTGTGAGACTGTGGCAGTAAACAGAACTGAACCCGGGTCACTGGAGCTGTGAGACTGTGGCAGTAAACAGAACCGAACCCAGGTCACTGGAGCTGTGAGACTGTGGCAGTAAACTAAACCGAACCCGGGTCACTGGAGATGTGAGACTGTGGCAGTACGCAGAACCGAACCCGGGTCACTGGAGCTCTGAGACTGTGGCAGTAAACAGAACCGAACCCGGGTCACTGGAGCTGTGAGACTGTGGCAGTAAACAGAACCGAACCCAGGTCACTGGAGCTGTGAGACTGTGGCAGTAAACAGAACTGAACCCGGGACACTGGAGCTGTGAGACTGTGGCAGTCAACAGAACCGAACCCAGGTCACTGGAGCTGTGAGAATGTGGCAGTAAACAGAACCGAACCCGGGTCACTGGAGCTGTGAGACTGTGGCAGTAAACAGAACCGAACCCAGGTCACTGGAGCTGTGAGACTGTGGCAGGAAACAGAACCGAACCCAGGTCACTGGAGCTGTGAGACTGTGGCAGTAAACAGAACCGAACCCGGGTCACTGGAGCTGTGAGGCTGTGGCAGTAAACAGAACCGGACCCGGGACACTGGAGCTGTGAGACTGTGGCAGTCCCCAGAACCGAACCCAGGTCACTGGAGCTGTGAGACTGTGGCAAAAAACAGAACCGAACCCGGGTCACTGGAGCTGTGAGGCTGTGGCAGTAAACAGAACCGAACCCAGGTCATTGGAGCTGTGAGGCTGTGGCAGTCCCCAGAACCGAACCCGGGACACTGGAGCTGTGAGACTGTGGCAGTACGCAGAACTGAACCCGGGTCACTGGAGCTGTGAGAGTGTGGCAGTAAACAGAACCGAACCCGGGACACTGGAGCTGTGAGGCTGTGGCAGTAAACATAACCGAACCCAGGTCACTGGAGCTGTGAGACTGTGGCAGTAAACAGAACCGAACCCAGGTCACTGGAACTTTGAGACTGTGGCAGTCCCCAGAACCGAACCCGGGTCACTGGAGCTGTGAGACTGTGGCAGTCCCCAGAACCGAACCCAAGTCACTGGAGATGTGAGAGTGTGGCAGTAAACAGAACCGAACCCAGGTCACTGGAGCTGTGAGACTGTGGCAGTAAACAGAACCGAACCCGGGTCACTGGAGCGGTGAGACTGTGGCAGTAAACAGAACCGAACCCAGGTCACTGGAGCTGTGAGGCTGTGGCAGTAAACAGAACCGAACCCGGGTCGCTGGAGCTGTGAGACTGTGGCAGTAAACAGAACCGAACCCGGGTCACTGGAGCTGTGAGACTGTGGCAGTAAACAGAACAGAACCCAGGTCACTGTAGCTGTGAGACTGTGGCAGTAAACAGAACCGAACCCAGGACACTGGAGCTGTGAGACTGTGGCAGTAAACAGAACCGAACCCGGGACACTGGAGCTGTGAGACTGTGGCAGTAAACAGAACCGAACCCGGGACACTGGAGCTGTGAGACTGTGACAGTGAACAGAACCGAACCCAGGTCACTGGAGCTGTGAGACTGTGGCAGTAAACAGAACCGAACCCAGGTCACTGGAGCTGTGCGACTGTGGCAGTAAACAGAACCGAACCCAGGTCACTGGAGCTGTGAGACTGTGGCAGTAAACAGAACCGAACCCGGGACACTGGAGCTGTGAGACGGTGGCAGTAAACAGAACCGAACCCAGGTCACTGGAGCTGTGAGACTGTGGCAGTAAACAGAGCCGAACCCGGGACACTGGAGCTGTGAGACTGTGGCAGTAAACAGAACCGAACCCATGTCACTGGAGCTGTGAGACTGTGGCAGTAAACAGAACTGAACCCGGGTCACTGGAGCTGTGAGACTGTGGCAGTAAACAGAACCGAACCCAGGTCACTGGAGCTGTGAGACTGTGGCAGTAAACTAAACCGAACCCGGGTCACTGGAGATGTGAGACTGTGGCAGTACGCAGAACCGAACCCGGGTCACTGGAGCTCTGAGACTGTGGCAGTAAACAGAACCGAACCCGGGTCACTGGAGCTGTGAGACTGTGGCAGTAAACAGAACCGAACCCAGGTCACTGGAGCTGTGAGACTGTGGCAGTAAACAGAACTGAACCCGGGACACTGGAGCTGTGAGACTGTGGCAGTCAACAGAACCGAACCCAGGTCACTGGAGCTGTGAGAATGTGGCAGTAAACAGAACCGAACCCGGGTCACTGGAGCTGTGAGACTGTGGCAGTAAACAGAACCGAACCCAGGTCACTGGAGCTGTGAGACTGTGGCAGGAAACAGAACCGAACCCAGGTCACTGGAGCTGTGAGACTGTGGCAGTAAACAGAACCGAACCCGGGTCACTGGAGCTGTGAGGCTGTGGCAGTAAACAGAACCGGACCCGGGACACTGGAGCTGTGAGACTGTGGCAGTCCCCAGAACCGAACCCAGGTCACTGGAGCTGTGAGACTGTGGCAAAAAACAGAACCGAACCCGGGTCACTGGAGCTGTGAGGCTGTGGCAGTAAACAGAACCGAACCCAGGTCATTGGAGCTGTGAGGCTGTGGCAGTCCCCAGAACCGAACCCGGGACACTGGAGCTGTGAGACTGTGGCAGTACGCAGAACTGAACCCGGGTCACTGGAGCTGTGAGAGTGTGGCAGTAAACAGAACCGAACCCGGGACACTGGAGCTGTGAGGCTGTGGCAGTAAACATAACCGAACCCAGGTCACTGGAGCTGTGAGACTGTGGCAGTAAACAGAACCGAACCCAGGTCACTGGAACTTTGAGACTGTGGCAGTCCCCAGAACCGAACCCGGGTCACTGGAGCTGTGAGACTGTGGCAGTCCCCAGAACCGAACCCAAGTCACTGGAGATGTGAGAGTGTGGCAGTAAACAGAACCGAACCCAGGTCACTGGAGCTGTGAGACTGTGGCAGTAAACAGAACCGAACCCGGGTCACTGGAGCGGTGAGACTGTGGCAGTAAACAGAACCGAACCCAGGTCACTGGAGCTGTGAGGCTGTGGCAGTAAACAGAACCGAACCCGGGTCGCTGGAGCTGTGAGACTGTGGCAGTAAACAGAACCGAACCCGGGTCACTGGAGCTGTGAGACTGTGGCAGTAAACAGAACAGAACCCAGGTCACTGTAGCTGTGAGACTGTGGCAGTAAACAGAACCGAACCCAGGACACTGGAGCTGTGAGACTGTGGCAGTAAACAGAACCGAACCCGGGACACTGGAGCTGTGAGACTGTGGCAGTAAACAGAACCGAACCCGGGACACTGGAGCTGTGAGACTGTGACAGTGAACAGAACCGAACCCAGGTCACTGGAGCTGTGAGACTGTGGCAGTAAACAGAACCGAACCCAGGTCACTGGAGCTGTGCGACTGTGGCAGTAAACAGAACCGAACCCAGGTCACTGGAGCTGTGAGACTGTGGCAGTAAACAGAACCGAACCCGGGACACTGGAGCTGTGAGACTGTGGCAGTGAACAGAACAGAACCCGGGACACTGGAGCTGTGAGACTGTGGCAGTAAACAGAACTGAACCCAGGTCACTGGAGCTGTGAGACTGTGGCAGTAAACAGAACCGAACCCAGGTCACTGGAGCTGTGAGACTGTGGCAGTAAACAGAACCGAAACCGAGTCACTGGAGCTGTGAGACTGTGGCAGTAAACAGAACCGAACCCGGTTCACTGAAGCTGTGAGACTGTGGCAGTAAACAGAACCGAACCCGGGACACTGGAGCTGTGAGACTGTGGCAGTAAACAGAACCGAACCCGGGTCACTGGAGCTGTGAGGCTGTGGCAGTAAACAGAACTGAACCCAGGTCACTGAAGCTGTGAGACTGTGGCAGTAAACAGAACTGAACCCGGGTCACGGGAGCTGTGAGACTGTGGCAAAAAACAGAACTGAACCCAGGTCACTGAAGCTGTGAAACTGTGGCAGTAAACAGAACCGAACCCGGGTCACTGGAGCTGTGAGACTGTGGGAGTAAACAGAACTGAACTCAGGTCACTGAAGCTGTGAGACTGTGGCAGTAAACAGAACCGAACCCGGGTCACTGGAGCTGTGAGACTGTGGCAGTAAACAGAACCGAACCCATGTCACTGGAGCTGTGAGACTGTGGCAGTAAGCAGAACTGAACCCGGGTCACTGGAGCTGTGAGACTGTGGCAGTAAACAGAACCGAACCCAGGTCACTGGAGCTGTGAGACTGTGGCAGTAAACAGAACCGAACCCGGGTCACTGGAGCTGTGAGACTGTGGCAGTACGCAGAACCGAACCCGGGTCACTGGAGCTGTGAGACTGTGGCAGTAAACAGAACCGAACCCGGGTCACTGGAGCTGTGAGACTGTGGCAGTAAACAGAACCGAACCCAGGACACTGGAGCTGTGAGGCTGTGGCAGTAAACAGAAGCGAACCCGGTCACTGGAGCTGTGAGACTGTGGCAGTAAACAGAAGCGAACCCAGGTCACTGGAGCTGTGAGACTGTGGCAGTAAACAGAACCGAACCCAGGACACTGGAGCTGTGAGGCTGTGGCAGTAAACAGAACCGAACCTGGGTCACTGAAGCTGTGAGACTGTGGCAAAAAACAGAACCGAACCCAGGACACTGGAGCTGTGAGGCTGTGGCTGTCCCCAGAACCGAACCCAGGTCACTGAAGCTGTGAGACTGTGGCAGTAAACAGAACCGAACCCAGGTCACTGGAGCTGTGAGGCTGTGGCAGTCCCCAGAACCGAACCCGGGACACTGGAGCTGTGAGACTGTGGCAGTAAACAGAACCGAACCCAGGTCACTGAAGCTGTGAGACTGTGGCAGTGAACAGAACCGAACCCGGGACACTGGAGCTGTGAGACTGTGGCAGTAAACAGAACCGAACCCAGGTCACTGGAGCTGTGAGACTGTGGCAGTAAACAGAACCGAACCCGGGACACTGGAGCTGTGAGACTGTGGCAGTAAACAGAACCGAACCCAGGTCACTGGAGCTGTGAGACTGTGGCAGTAAACAGAACCGAACCCAGGTCACTGAAGCTGTGAGACTGTGGCAGTAAACAGAACCGAACCCGGGACACTGGAGCTGTGAGACTGTGGCAGTAAACAGAACCGAACCCGGGACACTGGAGCTGTGAGACTGTGGCAGTAAACAGAACCGAACCCGGGTCACTGGAGCTGTGAGACTGTGGCAGTAAACAGAACCGAACCCGGGACACTGGAGCTGTGAGACTGTGGCAGTAAACAGAACCGAACCCGGGAGACTGGAGCTGTGAGACTGTGGCAGTAAACAGAACCGAACCCAGGTCACTGGAGCTGTGAGACTTTGGCAGTAAACAGAACCGAACCCAGGTCACTGGAGCTGTGAGGCTGTGGCAGTCCCCAGAACCGAACCCGGGACACTGGAGCTGTGAGACTGTGGCAGTAAACAGAACCGAACCCAGGTCACTGAAGCTGTGAGACTGTGGCAGTGAACAGAACCGAACCCGGGACACTGGAGCTGTGAGACTGTGGCAGTAAACAGAACCGAACCCAGGTCACTGGAGCTGTGAGACTGTGGCAGTAAACAGAACCGAACCAGGGAGACTGGAGCTGTGAGACTGTGGCAGTAAACAGAACCGAACCCAGGTCACTGGAGCTGTGAGACTTTGGCAGTAAACAGAACCGAACCCAGGTCACTGGAGCTGTGAGGCTGTGGCAGTCCCCAGAACCGAACCCGGGACACTGGAGCTGAGAGACTGTGGCAGTAAACAGAACCGAACCCAGGTCACTGAAGCTGTGAGACTGTGGCAGTGAACAGAACCGAACCCGGGACACTGGAGCTGTGAGACTGTGGCAGTAAACAGAACCGAACCCAGGTCACTGGAGCTGTGAGACTGTGGCAGTAAACAGAACCGAACCCGGGACACTGGAGCTGTGAGACTGTGGCAGTGAACGGAACCGAACCCGGGTCACTGGAGCTGTGAGACTGTGGCAGTAAACAGAACTGAACCCGGGTCACTGGAGCTGTGAGACTGTGGCAGTAAACAGAACTGAACCCGGGTCACTGGAGCTGTGAGACTGTGGCAGTAAACAGAACCGAACCCAGGTCACTGGAGCTGTGAGACTGTGGCAGTAAACAGAACCGAACCCGGGACACTGGAGCTGTGAGACTGTGGCAGTAAACAGAACCGAACCCAGGTCACTGGAGCTGTGAGACTGTGGCAGAAAACAGAACCGAACCCAGGTCACTGAAGCTGTGAGACTGTGGCAGTAAACAGAACCGAACCCGGGACACTGGAGCTGTGAGACTGTGGCAGTAAACAGAACCGAACCCGGGTCACTGGAGCTGTGAGACTGTGGCAGGAAACAGAACCGAACCCGGGACACTGGAGCTGTGAGACTGTGGCAGTAAACAGAACCGAACCCAGGACACTGGAGCTGTGAGACTGTGGCAGTCCCCAGAACCGAACCCAGGACACTGGAGCTGTGAGGCTGTGGCAGTAAACAGAACCGAACTCAGGTCACTGGAGCTGTGAGACTGTGGCAGTAAACAGAACCGAACCCGGGTGACTGGAGCTGTGAGACTGTGGCAGTGAACAGAACCGAACTCAGGTCACTGGAGCTGTGAGACTGTGGCAGTAAACAGAACTGAACCCGGGTCACTGGAGCTGTGAGACTGTGGCAGTAAACAGAACCGAACCCGGGTCACTGGAGCTGTGAGACTGTGGCAGTAAACAGAACTGAACCCGGGTCACTGGAGCTGTGAGACTGTGGCAGTAAAATGAACCGAAACCCAGGTCACTGGAGCTGTGAGACTGTGGCAGTAAACAGAACCGAACCCAGGTCACTGGAGCTGTGAGACTGTGGCAGTAAACAGAACCGAACCCGGGACACTGGAGCTGTGAGACTGTGGCAGTAAACAGAACTTAACCCGGATCACTGGAGCTGTGAGACTGTGGCAGTAAACAGAACCGAACCCAGGTCACTGGAGCTCTGAGACTGTGGCAGTAAACAGAACCGAACCCGGGACACTGGAGCTGTGAGACTGTGGCAGTAAACAGAACTGAACCCGGGTCACTGGAGCTGTGAGACTGTGGCAGTAAACAGAACCGAACCCAGGTCACTGGAGCTGTGAGACTGTGGCAGTAAACAGAACCGAACCCAGGTCACTGGAGCTGTGAGACTGTGGCAGTAAACAGAACCGAACCCAGGTCACTGGAGCTGTGAGACTGTGGCAGTAAACAGAACCGAACCCAGGTCACTGGAGCTGTGAGACTGTGGCAGTAAACAGAACCGAACCCAGGTCACTGGAGCTGTGAGACTGTGGCAGTAAACAGAACCGAACCCGGGACACTGGAGCTGTGAGACTGTGGCAGTAAACAGAACCGAACCCGGGTCACTGGAGCTGTGAGACTGTGGCAGTAAACAGAACCGAACCCATGTCACTGGAGCTGTGAGGCTGTGGCAGTAAACAGAACTGAACCTAGGTGACTGAAGCTGTGAGACTGTGGCAGTAAACAGAACTGAACCCAGGTCACTGAAGCTGTGAGACTGTGGCAGTAAACAGAACCGAACCCGGGTCACTGGAGCTGTGAGACTGTGGCAGTAAACAGAACTGAACCCGGGTCACTGGAGCTGTGAGACTGTGGCAGTAAACAGAACCGAACCCAGGTCACTGGAGCTGTGCGACTGTGGCAGTACGCAGAACAGAACCCGGGTCACTGGAGCTGTGAGACTGTGACAGTAAACAGAACCGAACCCGGGACACTGGAGCTGTGAGGCTGTGGCAGTAAACAGAACTGAACCCGGGTCACTGGAGCTGTGAGACTGTGGCAGTAAACAGAACCGAACCCAGGTCACTGGAGCTGTGCGACTGTGGCAGTAAACAGAACCGAACCCGGGTCTCTGGAGCTGTGAGACTGTGGCAGTACGCAGAACCGAACCCGGGTCACTGGAGCTGTGAGACTGTGGCAGTAAACAGAACCGAACCCGGGTCACTGGAGCTGTGAGACTGTGGCAGTAAACAGAACCGAACCCAGGACACTGGAGCTGTGAGGCTGTGGCAGTAAACAGAACCGAACCCGGTCACTGGAGCTGTGAGACTGTGGCAGTAAACAGAACCGAACCCAGGTCACTGGAGCTGTGAGACTGTGGCAGTAAACAGAACCGAACCCAGGACACTGGAGCTGTGAGGCTGTGGCAGTAAACAGAACCGAACCCAGGACACTGGAGCTGTGAGGCTGTGGCAGTAAACAGAACCGAACCCGGGTCACTGAAGCTGTGAGACTGTGGCAAAAAACGGAACCGAAACCAGGACACTGGAGCTGTGAGGCTGTGGCTGTCCCCAGAACCGAACCCAGGTCACTGAAGCTGTGAGACTGTGGCAGTAAACAGAACCGAACCCAGGTCACTGGAGCTGTGAGGCTGTGGCACTCCCCAGAACCGAACCCGGGACACTGGAGCTGTGAGACTGTGGCAGTAAACAGAACCGAACCCAGGTCACTGAAGCTGTGAGACTGTGGCAGTAAACAGAACCGAACCCAGGTCACTGGAGCTGTGAGACTGTGACACTAAACAGAACCGAACCCAGGTCACTGGAGCTGTGAGAGTGTGGCAGTAAACAGAACCGAACCCGGAACACTGGAGCTGTGAGACTGTGGCAGTAAACAGAACCGAACCCGGGACACTGGAGCTGTGAGACTGTGGCAGTAAACAGAACCGAACCCGGGACACTGGAGCTGTGAGACTGTGGCAGTAAACAGAACTGAACCCGGGTCACTGGAGCTGTGAGACTGTGGCAGTAAACAGAACCGAACCCAGGTCACTGGAGCTGTGAGACTGTGGCAGTAAACAGAACCGAACCCAGGTCACTGGAGCTGTGAGACTGTGGCAGTAAACAGAACCGAACCCAGGTCACGGGAGCTGTGAGACTGTGGCAGTAAACAGAACCGAACCCAGGTCACTGGAGCTGTGAGACTGTGGCAGTAAACAGAACCGAACCCAGGTCACTGGAGCTGTGAGACTGTGGCAGTAAACAGAACCGAACCCAGGTCACTGGAGCTGTGAGACTGTGGCAGTAAACAGAACCGAACCCGGGACACTGGAGCTGTGAGACTGTGGCAGCAAACAGAACCGAACCCGGGTCACTGGAGCTGTGAGACTGTGGCAGTAAACAGAACCGAACCCATGTCACTGGAGCTGTGAGGCTGTGGCAGTAAACAGAACTGAACCCAGGTCACTGAAGCTGTGAGACTGTGGCAGTAAACAGAACTGAACCCAGGTCACTGAAGCTGTGAGACTGTGGCTGTAAACAGAACCGAACCCGGGTCACTGGAGCTGTGAGACTGTGGCAGTAAACAGAACTGAACCCGGGTCACTGGAGCTGTGAGACTGTGGCAGTAAACAGAACCGAACCCAGGTCACTGGAGCTGTGCGACTGTGGCAGTACGCAGAACAGAACCCGGGTCACTGGAGCTGTGAGACTGTGGCAGTAAACAGAACTGAACCCGGGTCACTGGAGCTGTGAGACTGTGGCAGTAAACAGAACCGAACCCAGGTCACTGGAGCTGTGAGGCTGTGGCAGTAAACAGAACTGAACCCGGGTCACTGGAGCTGTGAGACTGTGGCAGTAAACAGAACCGAACCCAGGTCACTGGAGCTGTGCGACTGTGGCAGTAAACAGAACCGAACCCGGGTCACTGGAGCTGTGAGACTGTGGCAGTACGCAGAGCCGAACCCGGGTCACTGGAGCTGTGAGTCTGTGGCAGTAAACAGAACCGAACCCGGGTCACTGGAGCTGTGAGACTGTGGCAGTAAACAGAACCGAACCCAGGACACTGGAGCTGTGAGGCTGTGGCAGTAAACAGAACAGAACCCGGTCACTGGAGCTGTGAGACTGTGGCAGTAAACAGAACCGAACCCAGGTCACTGGAGCTGTGAGACTGTGGCAGTAATCAGAACCGAACCCAGGACACTGGAGCTGTGAGGCTGTGGCAGTAAACAGAACCGAACCCGGGACACTGGAGCTGTGAGACTGTGGCAGTAAACAGAACCGAACCCGGGACACTGGAGCTGTGAGACTGTGGCAGTCCCCAGAACCGAACCCAGGTCACTGAAGCTGTGAGACTGTGGCAGTAAACAGAACCGAACCCAGGTCACTGGAGCTGTGAGACTGTGGCAGTAAACAGAACCGAACCCAGGTCACTGGAGCTGTGCGACTGTGGCAGTAAACAGAACCGAACCCGGGTCACTGGAGCTGTGAGACTGTGGCAGTAAACAGAACCGAACCCAGGTCACTGGAGCTGTGAGACTGTGGCAGTAAACAGAACCGAACCCGGGACACTGGAGCTGTGAGACTGTGGCAGTAAACAGAACCGAACCCAGGTCACTGGAGCTGTGAGACTGTGGCAGAAAACAGAACCGAACCCAGGTCACTGAAGCTGTGAGACTGTGGCAGTAAACAGAACCGAACCCAGGACACTGGAGCTGTGAGGCTGTGGCAGTAAACAGAACCGAACCCGGGTCACTGAAGCTGTGAGACTGTGGCAAAAAACGGAACCGAACCCAGGACACTGGAGCTGTGAGGCTGTGGCTGTCCCCAGAACCGAACCCAGGTCACTGAAGCTGTGAGACTGTGGCAGTAAACAGAACCGAACCCAGGTCACTGGAGCTGTGAGGCTGTGGCACTCCCCAGAACCGAACCCGGGACACTGGAGCTGTGAGACTGTGGCAGTAAACAGAACCGAACCCAGGTCACTGAAGCTGTGAGACTGTGGCAGTAAACAGAACCGAACCCGGAACACTGGAGCTGTGAGACTGTGGCAGTAAACAGAACCGAACCCGGGACACTGGAGCTGTGAGACTGTGGCAGTAAACAGAAACGAACCCAGGTCACTGGAGCTGTGAGACTGTGGCAGTAAACAGAACCGAACCCGGAACACTGGAGCTGTGAGACTGTGGCAGTAAACAGAACTGAACCCGGGACACTGGAGCTGTGAGACTGTGGCAGTAAACAGAACCGAACCCGGAACACTGGAGCTGTGAGACTGTGGCAGTAAACAGAACCGAACCCGGGACACTGGAGCTGTGAGACTGTGGCAGTAAACAGAACCGAACCCGGGTCACTGGAGCTGTGAGACTGTGGCAGTAAACAGAACTGAACCCGGGTCACTGGAGCTGTGAGACTGTGGCAGTAAACAGAACCGAACCCAGGTCACTGGAGCTGTGAGACTGTGGCAGTAAACAGAACCGAACCCAGGTCACTGGAGCTGTGAGACTGTGGCAGTAAACAGAAACGAACCCGGGACACTGGAGCTGTGAGACTGTGGCAGTAAACAGAACCGAACGCAGGTCACTGGAGCTGTGAGACTGTGGCAGTAAACAGAACCGAACCCAGGTCACTGAAGCTGTGAGACTGTGGCAGTAAACAGAACCGAACCCGGGACACTGGAGCTGTGAGACTGTGGCAGTAAACAGAACCGAACCCGGGACACTGGAGCTGTGAGACTGTGGCAGTCCCCAGAACCGAACCCAGGTCACTGAAGCTGTGAGACTGTGGCAGTAAACAGAACCGAACCCAGGTCACTGGAGCTGTGAGACTGTGGCAGTAAACAGAACCGAACCCAGGTCACTGGAGCTGTGCGACTGTGGCAGTAAACAGAACCGAACCCGGGTCACTGGAGCTGTGAGACTGTGGCAGTAAACAGAACCGAACCCAGGTCACTGGAGCTGTGAGACTGTGGCAGTAAACAGAACCGAACCCGGGACACTGGAGCTGTGAGACTGTGGCAGTAAACAGAACCGAACCCAGGTCACTGGAGCTGTGAGACTGTGGCAGAAAACAGAACCGAACCCAGGTCACTGAAGCTGTGAGACTGTGGCAGTAAACAGAACCGAACCCGGGACACTGGAGCTGTGAGACTGTGGCAGTAAACAGAACCGAACCCGGGTCACTGGAGCTGTGAGACTGTGGCAGGAAACAGAACCGAACCCGGGACACTGGAGCTGTGAGACTGTGGCAGTAAACAGAACCGAACCCAGGACACTGGAGCTGTGAGACTGTGGCAGTCCCCAGAACCGAACCCAGGACACTGGAGCTGTGAGGCTGTGGCAGTAAACAGAACCGAACTCAGGTCACTGGAGCTGTGAGACTGTGGCAGTAAACAGAACCGAACCCGGGTGACTGGAGCTGTGAGACTGTGGCAGTGAACAGAACCGAACTCAGGTCACTGGAGCTGTGAGACTGTGGCAGTAAACAGAACCGAACCCGGGTCACTGGAGCTGTGAGACTGTGGCAGTAAACAGAACTGAACCCGGGTCACTGGAGCTGTGAGACTGTGGCAGTAAAATGAACCGAAACCCAGGTCACTGGAGCTGTGAGACTGTGGCAGTAAACAGAACCGAACCCAGGTCACTGGAGCTGTGAGACTGTGGCAGTAAACAGAACCGAACCCGGGACACTGGAGCTGTGAGACTGTGGCAGTAAACAGAACTTAACCCGGATCACTGGAGCTGTGAGACTGTGGCAGTAAACAGAACCGAACCCAGGTCACTGGAGCTCTGAGACTGTGGCAGTAAACAGAACCGAACCCGGGACACTGGAGCTGTGAGACTGTGGCAGTAAACAGAACTGAACCCGGGTCACTGGAGCTGTGAGACTGTGGCAGTAAACAGAACCGAACCCAGGTCACTGGAGCTGTGAGACTGTGGCAGTAAACAGAACCGAACCCAGGTCACTGGAGCTGTGAGACTGTGGCAGTAAACAGAACCGAACCCAGGTCACTGGAGCTGTGAGACTGTGGCAGTAAACAGAACCGAACCCAGGTCACTGGAGCTGTGAGACTGTGGCAGTAAACAGAACCGAACCCAGGTCACTGGAGCTGTGAGACTGTGGCAGTAAACAGAACCGAACCCGGGACACTGGAGCTGTGAGACTGTGGCAGTAAACAGAACCGAACCCGGGTCACTGGAGCTGTGAGACTGTGGCAGTAAACAGAACCGAACCCATGTCACTGGAGCTGTGAGGCTGTGGCAGTAAACAGAACCGAACCCGGGTCACTGGAGCTGTGAGACTGTGGCAGTAAACAGAACCGAACCCATGTCACTGGAGCTGTGAGGCTGTGGCAGTAAACAGAACTGAACCCAGGTGACTGAAGCTGTGAGACTGTGGCAGTAAACAGAACTGAACCCAGGTCACTGAAGCTGTGAGACTGTGGCAGTAAACAGAACCGAACCCGGGTCACTGGAGCTGTGAGACTGTGGCAGTAAACAGAACTGAACCCGGGTCACTGGAGCTGTGAGACTGTGGCAGTAAACAGAACCGAACCCAGGTCACTGGAGCTGTGCGACTGTGGCAGTACGCAGAACAGAACCCGGGTCACTGGAGCTGTGAGACTGTGACAGTAAACAGAACCGAACCCGGGACACTGGAGCTGTGAGGCTGTGGCAGTAAACAGAACTGAACCCGGGTCACTGGAGCTGTGAGACTGTGGCAGTAAACAGAACCGAACCCAGGTCACTGGAGCTGTGCGACTGTGGCAGTAAACAGAACCGAACCCGGGTCTCTGGAGCTGTGAGACTGTGGCAGTACGCAGAACCGAACCCGGGTCACTGGAGCTGTGAGACTGTGGCAGTAAACAGAACCGAACCCGGGTCACTGGAGCTGTGAGACTGTGGCAGTAAACAGAACCGAACCCAGGACACTGGAGCTGTGAGGCTGTGGCAGTAAACAGAACCGAACCCGGTCACTGGAGCTGTGAGACTGTGGCAGTAAACAGAACCGAACCCAGGTCACTGGAGCTGTGAGACTGTGGCAGTAAACAGAACCGAACCCAGGACACTGGAGCTGTGAGGCTGTGGCAGTAAACAGAACCGAACCCAGGACACTGGAGCTGTGAGGCTGTGGCAGTAAACAGAACCGAACCCGGGTCACTGAAGCTGTGAGACTGTGGCAAAAAACGGAACCGAAACCAGGACACTGGAGCTGTGAGGCTGTGGCTGTCCCCAGAACCGAACCCAGGTCACTGAAGCTGTGAGACTGTGGCAGTAAACAGAACCGAACCCAGGTCACTGGAGCTGTGAGGCTGTGGCACTCCCCAGAACCGAACCCGGGACACTGGAGCTGTGAGACTGTGGCAGTAAACAGAACCGAACCCAGGTCACTGAAGCTGTGAGACTGTGGCAGTAAACAGAACCGAACCCAGGTCACTGGAGCTGTGAGACTGTGACACTAAACAGAACCGAACCCAGGTCACTGGAGCTGTGAGAGTGTGGCAGTAAACAGAACCGAACCCGGAACACTGGAGCTGTGAGACTGTGGCAGTAAACAGAACCGAACCCGGGACACTGGAGCTGTGAGACTGTGGCAGTAAACAGAACCGAACCCGGGACACTGGAGCTGTGAGACTGTGGCAGTAAACAGAACTGAACCCGGGTCACTGGAGCTGTGAGACTGTGGCAGTAAACAGAACCGAACCCAGGTCACTGGAGCTGTGAGACTGTGGCAGTAAACAGAACCGAACCCAGGTCACTGGAGCTGTGAGACTGTGGCAGTAAACAGAACCGAACCCAGGTCACGGGAGCTGTGAGACTGTGGCAGTAAACAGAACCGAACCCAGGTCACTGGAGCTGTGAGACTGTGGCAGTAAACAGAACCGAACCCAGGTCACTGGAGCTGTGAGACTGTGGCAGTAAACAGAACCGAACCCAGGTCACTGGAGCTGTGAGACTGTGGCAGTAAACAGAACCGAACCCGGGACACTGGAGCTGTGAGACTGTGGCAGCAAACAGAACCGAACCCGGGTCACTGGAGCTGTGAGACTGTGGCAGTAAACAGAACCGAACCCATGTCACTGGAGCTGTGAGGCTGTGGCAGTAAACAGAACTGAACCCAGGTCACTGAAGCTGTGAGACTGTGGCAGTAAACAGAACTGAACCCAGGTCACTGAAGCTGTGAGACTGTGGCTGTAAACAGAACCGAACCCGGGTCACTGGAGCTGTGAGACTGTGGCAGTAAACAGAACTGAACCCGGGTCACTGGAGCTGTGAGACTGTGGCAGTAAACAGAACCGAACCCAGGTCACTGGAGCTGTGCGACTGTGGCAGTACGCAGAACAGAACCCGGGTCACTGGAGCTGTGAGACTGTGGCAGTAAACAGAACTGAACCCGGGTCACTGGAGCTGTGAGACTGTGGCAGTAAACAGAACCGAACCCAGGTCACTGGAGCTGTGAGGCTGTGGCAGTAAACAGAACTGAACCCGGGTCACTGGAGCTGTGAGACTGTGGCAGTAAACAGAACCGAACCCAGGTCACTGGAGCTGTGCGACTGTGGCAGTAAACAGAACCGAACCCGGGTCACTGGAGCTGTGAGACTGTGGCAGTACGCAGAGCCGAACCCGGGTCACTGGAGCTGTGAGACTGTGGCAGTAAACAGAACCGAACCCGGGTCACTGGAGCTGTGAGACTGTGGCAGTAAACAGAACCGAACCCAGGACACTGGAGCTGTGAGGCTGTGGCAGTAAACAGAACAGAACCCGGTCACTGGAGCTGTGAGACTGTGGCAGTAAACAGAACCGAACCCAGGTCACTGGAGCTGTGAGACTGTGGCAGTAATCAGAACCGAACCCAGGACACTGGAGCTGTGAGGCTGTGGCAGTAAACAGAACCGAACCCAGGACACTGGAGCTGTGAGGCTGTGGCAGTAAACAGAACCGAACCCGGGTCACTGAAGCTGTGAGACTGTGGCAAAAAACGGAACCGAACCCAGGACACTGGAGCTGTGAGGCTGTGGCTGTCCCCAGAACCGAACCCAGGTCACTGAAGCTGTGAGACTGTGGCAGTAAACAGAACCGAACCCAGGTCACTGGAGCTGTGAGGCTGTGGCACTCCCCAGAACCGAACCCGGGACACTGGAGCTGTGAGACTGTGGCAGTAAACAGAACCGAACCCAGGTCACTGGAGCTGTGAGACTGTGGCAGTAAACAGAACCGAACCCGGAACACTGGAGCTGTGAGACTGTGGCAGTAAACAGAACCGAACCCGGGACACTGGAGCTGTGAGACTGTGGCAGTAAACAGAACCGAACCCGGGTCACTGGAGCTGTGAGACTGTGGCAGTAAACAGAACTGAACCCGGGTCACTGGAGCTGTGAGACTGTGGCAGTAAACAGAACCGAACCCAGGTCACTGGAGCTGTGAGACTGTGGCAGTAAACAGAACCGAACCCAGGTCACTGGAGCTGTGAGACTGTGGCAGTAAACAGAAACGAACCCGGGACACTGGAGCTGTGAGACTGTGGCAGTAAACAGAACCGAACGCAGGTCACTGGAGCTGTGAGACTGTGGCAGTAAACAGAACCGAACCCAGGTCACTGAAGCTGTGAGACTGTGGCAGTAAACAGAACCGAACCCGGGACACTGGAGCTGTGAGACTGTGGCAGTAAACAGAACCGAACCCGGGACACTGGAGCTGTGAGACTGTGGCAGTCCCCAGAACCGAACCCAGGTCACTGAAGCTGTGAGACTGTGGCAGTAAACAGAACCGAACCCAGGTCACTGGAGCTGTGAGACTGTGGCAGTAAACAGAACCGAACCCAGGTCACTGAAGCTGTGAGACTGTGGCAGTAAACAGAACCGAACCCGGGACACTGGAGCTGTGAGACTGTGGCAGTAAACAGAACCGAACCCGGGACACTGGAGCTGTGAGACTGTGGCAGTCCCCAGAACCGAACCCAGGTCACTGAAGCTGTGAGACTGTGGCAGTAAACAGAACCGAACGCAGGTCACTGGAGCTGTGAGACTGTGGCAGTAAACAGAACCGAACCCAGGTCACTGAAGCTGTGAGACTGTGGCAGTAAACAGAACCGAACCCGGGACACTGGAGCTGTGAGACTGTGGCAGTAAACAGAACCGAACCCGGGACACTGGAGCTGTGAGACTGTGGCAGTCCCCAGAACCGAACCCAGGTCACTGAAGCTGTGAGACTGTGGCAGTAAACAGAACCGAACCCAGGTCACTGGAGCTGTGAGGCTGTGGCAGTCCCCAGAACCGAACCCGGGACACTGGAGCTGTGAGACTGTGGCAGTAAACAGAACCGAACCCAGGTCACTGAAGCTGTGAGACTGTGGCAGTGAACAGAACCGAACCCGGGACACTGGAGCTGTGAGACTGTGGCAGTAAACAGAACCGAACCCGGGACACTGGAGCTGTGAGACTGTGGCAGTAAACAGAACCGAACCCGGGTCACTGGAGCTGTGAGACTGTGGCAGTAAACAGAACCGAACCCAGGTCACTGGAGCTGTGAGACTGTGGCAGAAAACAGAACTGAACACTGGTCACTGGAGCTGTGAGGCTGTGGCAGTAAACAGAACTGAACCCAGGTCACTGGAGCTGTGAGGCTGTGGCAGTAAACAGAACTGAACCCAGGTCACTGGAGCTGTGAGACTGTGGCAGTAAACAGAACCGAACCCAGGTCACTGGAACTGTGAGACTGTGGCAGTAAACAGAACCGAACCCGGGACACTGGAGCTGTGAGACTGTGGCAGTAAACAGAACCGAACCCGGGACACTGGAGCTGTGAGGCTGTGGCAGTAAACAGAACTGAACCCGGGTCACTGGAGCTGTGAGACTGTGGCAGTAAACAGAACCGAACCCAGGTCACTGGAGCTGTGAGACTGTGGCAGTAAACAGAACCGAACCCGGGACACTGGAGCTGTGAGAATGTGGCAGTTAGCAGAACCGAACCCAGGTCACTGGAGCTGTGAGACTGTGGCAGAAAACAGAACCGAACCCAGGTCACTGAAGCTGTGAGACTGTGGCAGTAAACAGAACCGAACCCGGGACACTGGAGCTGTGAGACTGTGGCAGTAAACAGAACCGAACCCGGGTCACTGGAGCTGTGAGACTGTGGCAGTAAACAGAACCGAACCCGGGACACTGGAGCTGTGAGACTGTGGCAGTGAACAGAACCGAACCCGGGACACTGGAGCTGTGAGACTGTGGCAGTAAACAGAACCGAACCCAGGTCACTGGAGCTGTGAGACTGTGGCAGTAAACAGAACCGAACCCGGGACACTGGAGCTGTGAGACTGTGGCAGTGAACGGAACCGAACCCGGGTCACTGGAGCTGTGAGACTGTGGCAGTAAACAGAACTGAACCCGGGTCACTGGAGCTGTGAGACTGTGGCAGTAAACAGAACTGAACCCGGGTCACTGGAGCTGTGAGACTGTGGCAGTAAACAGAACCGAACCCAGGTCACTGGAGCTGTGAGACTGTGGCAGTAAACAGAACCGAACCCGGGACACTGGAGCTGTGAGACTGTGGCAGTAAACAGAACCGAACCCAGGTCACTGGAGCTGTGAGACTGTGGCAGAAAACAGAACCGAACCCAGGTCACTGAAGCTGTGAGACTGTGGCAGTAAACAGAACCGAACCCGGGACACTGGAGCTGTGAGACTGTGGCAGTAAACAGAACCGAACCCGGGTCACTGGAGCTGTGAGACTGTGGCAGGAAACAGAACCGAACCCGGGACACTGGAGCTGTGAGACTGTGGCAGTAAACAGAACCGAACCCAGGACACTGGAGCTGTGAGACTGTGGCAGTCCCCAGAACCGAACCCAGGACACTGGAGCTGTGAGGCTGTGGCAGTAAACAGAACCGAACTCAGGTCACTGGAGCTGTGAGACTGTGGCAGTAAACAGAACCGAACCCGGGTGACTGGAGCTGTGAGACTGTGGCAGTGAACAGAACCGAACTCAGGTCACTGGAGCTGTGAGACTGTGGCAGTAAACAGAACCGAACCCGGGTCACTGGAGCTGTGAGACTGTGGCAGTAAACAGAACCGAACCCGGGTCACTGGAGCTGTGAGACTGTGGCAGTAAACAGAACTGAACCCGGGTCACTGGAGCTGTGAGACTGTGGCAGTAAAATGAACCGAAACCCAGGTCACTGGAGCTGTGAGACTGTGGCAGTAAACAGAACCGAACCCAGGTCACTGGAGCTGTGAGACTGTGGCAGTAAACAGAACCGAACCCGGGACACTGGAGCTGTGAGACTGTGGCAGTAAACAGAACTTAACCCGGATCACTGGAGCTGTGAGACTGTGGCAGTAAACAGAACCGAACCCAGGTCACTGGAGCTCTGAGACTGTGGCAGTAAACAGAACCGAACCCGGGACACTGGAGCTGTGAGACTGTGGCAGTAAACAGAACTGAACCCGGGTCACTGGAGCTGTGAGACTGTGGCAGTAAACAGAACCGAACCCAGGTCACTGGAGCTGTGAGACTGTGGCAGTAAACAGAACCGAACCCAGGTCACTGGAGCTGTGAGACTGTGGCAGTAAACAGAACCGAACCCAGGTCACTGGAGCTGTGAGACTGTGGCAGTAAACAGAACCGAACCCAGGTCACTGGAGCTGTGAGACTGTGGCAGTAAACAGAACCGAACCCAGGTCACTGGAGCTGTGAGACTGTGGCAGTAAACAGAACCGAACCCGGGACACTGGAGCTGTGAGACTGTGGCAGTAAACAGAACCGAACCCGGGTCACTGGAGCTGTGAGACTGTGGCAGTAAACAGAACCGAACCCATGTCACTGGAGCTGTGAGGCTGTGGCAGTAAACAGAACTGAACCCAGGTGACTGAAGCTGTGAGACTGTGGCAGTAAACAGAACTGAACCCAGGTCACTGAAGCTGTGAGACTGTGGCAGTAAACAGAACCGAACCCGGGTCACTGGAGCTGTGAGACTGTGGCAGTAAACAGAACTGAACCCGGGTCACTGGAGCTGTGAGACTGTGGCAGTAAACAGAACCGAACCCAGGTCACTGGAGCTGTGCGACTGTGGCAGTACGCAGAACAGAACCCGGGTCACTGGAGCTGTGAGACTGTGACAGTAAACAGAACCGAACCCGGGACACTGGAGCTGTGAGGCTGTGGCAGTAAACAGAACTGAACCCGGGTCACTGGAGCTGTGAGACTGTGGCAGTAAACAGAACCGAACCCAGGTCACTGGAGCTGTGCGACTGTGGCAGTAAACAGAACCGAACCCGGGTCTCTGGAGCTGTGAGACTGTGGCAGTACGCAGAACCGAACCCGGGTCACTGGAGCTGTGAGACTGTGGCAGTAAACAGAACCGAACCCGGGTCACTGGAGCTGTGAGACTGTGGCAGTAAACAGAACCGAACCCAGGACACTGGAGCTGTGAGGCTGTGGCAGTAAACAGAACCGAACCCGGTCACTGGAGCTGTGAGACTGTGGCAGTAAACAGAACCGAACCCAGGTCACTGGAGCTGTGAGACTGTGGCAATAAACAGAACCGAACCCAGGACACTGGAGCTGTGAGGCTGTGGCAGTAAACAGAACCGAACCCAGGACACTGGAGCTGTGAGGCTGTGGCAGTAAACAGAACCGAACCCGGGTCACTGAAGCTGTGAGACTGTGGCAAAAAACGGAACCGAAACCAGGACACTGGAGCTGTGAGACTGTGGCTGTCCCCAGAACCGAACCCAGGTCACTGAAGCTGTGAGACTGTGGCAGTAAACAGAACCGAACCCAGGTCACTGGAGCTGTGAGGCTGTGGCACTCCCCAGAACCGAACCCGGGACACTGGAGCTGTGAGACTGTGGCAGTAAACAGAACCGAACCCAGGTCACTGAAGCTGTGAGACTGTGGCAGTAAACAGAACCGAACCCAGGTCACTGGAGCTGTGAGACTGTGACACTAAACAGAACCGAACCCAGGTCACTGGAGCTGTGAGAGTGTGGCAGTAAACAGAACCGAACCCGGAACACTGGAGCTGTGAGACTGTGGCAGTAAACAGAACCGAACCCAGGTCACTGGAGCTGTGAGACTGTGACACTAAACAGAACCGAACCCAGGTCACTGGAGCTGTGAGAGTGTGGCAGTAAACAGAACCGAACCCGGAACACTGGAGCTGTGAGACTGTGGCAGTACGCAGAACCGAACCCGGGTCACTGGAGCTGTGAGACTGTGGCAGTAAACAGAACCGAACCCGGGTCACTGGAGCTGTGAGACTGTGGCAGTAAACAGAACCGAACCCAGGACACTGGAGCTGTGAGGCTGTGGCAGTAAACAGAACCGAACCCGGTCACTGGAGCTGTGAGACTGTGGCAGTAAACAGAACCGAACCCAGGTCACTGGAGCTGTGAGACTGTGGCAATAAACAGAACCGAACCCAGGACACTGGAGCTGTGAGGCTGTGGCAGTAAACAGAACCGAACCCAGGACACTGGAGCTGTGAGGCTGTGGCAGTAAACAGAACCGAACCCGGGTCACTGAAGCTGTGAGACTGTGGCAAAAAACGGAACCGAAACCAGGACACTGGAGCTGTGAGACTGTGGCTGTCCCCAGAACCGAACCCAGGTCACTGAAGCTGTGAGACTGTGGCAGTAAACAGAACCGAACCCAGGTCACTGGAGCTGTGAGGCTGTGGCACTCCCCAGAACCGAACCCGGGACACTGGAGCTGTGAGACTGTGGCAGTAAACAGAACCGAACCCAGGTCACTGAAGCTGTGAGACTGTGGCAGTAAACAGAACCGAACCCAGGTCACTGGAGCTGTGAGACTGTGACACTAAACAGAACCGAACCCAGGTCACTGGAGCTGTGAGAGTGTGGCAGTAAACAGAACCGAACCCGGGACACTGGAGCTGTGAGACTGTGGCAGTAAACAGAACCGAACCCGGGACACTGGAGCTGTGAGACTGTGGCAGTAAACAGAACTGAACCCGGGTCACTGGAGCTGTGAGACTGTGGCAGTAAACAGAACCGAACCCAGGTCACTGGAGCTGTGAGACTGTGGCAGTAAACAGAACCGAACCCAGGTCACTGGAGCTGTGAGACTGTGGCAGTAAACAGAACCGAACCCAGGTCACGGGAGCTGTGAGACTGTGGCAGTAAACAGAACCGAACCCAGGTCACTGGAGCTGTGAGACTGTGGCAGTAAACAGAACCGAACCCAGGTCACTGGAGCTGTGAGACTGTGGCAGTAAACAGAACCGAACCCAGGTCACTGGAGCTGTGAGACTGTGGCAGTAAACAGAACCGAACCCGGGACACTGGAGCTGTGAGACTGTGGCAGTAAACAGAACCGAACCCGGGTCACTGGAGCTGTGAGACTGTGGCAGTAAACAGAACCGAACCCATGTCACTGGAGCTGTGAGGCTGTGGCAGTAAACAGAACTGAACCCAGGTCACTGAAGCTGTGAGACTGTGGCAGTAAACAGAACTGAACCCAGGTCACTGAAGCTGTGAGACTGTGGCTGTAAACAGAACCGAACCCGGGTCACTGGAGCTGTGAGACTGTGGCAGTAAACAGAACTGAACCCGGGTCACTGGAGCTGTGAGACTGTGGCAGTAAACAGAACCGAACCCAGGTCACTGGAGCTGTGCGACTGTGGCAGTACGCAGAACAGAACCCGGGTCACTGGAGCTGTGAGACTGTGGCAGTAAACAGAACTGAACCCGGGTCACTGGAGCTGTGAGACTGTGGCAGTAAACAGAACCGAACCCAGGTCACTGGAGCTGTGAGGCTGTGGCAGTAAACAGAACTGAACCCGGGTCACTGGAGCTGTGAGACTGTGGCAGTAAACAGAACCGAACCCAGGTCACTGGAGCTGTGCGACTGTGGCAGTAAACAGAACCGAACCCGGGTCACTGGAGCTGTGAGACTGTGGCAGTACGCAGAGCCGAACCCGGGTCACTGGAGCTGTGAGACTGTGGCAGTAAACAGAACCGAACCCGGGTCACTGGAGCTGTGAGACTGTGGCAGTAAACAGAACCGAACCCAGGACACTGGAGCTGTGAGGCTGTGGCAGTAAACAGAACAGAACCCGGTCACTGGAGCTGTGAGACTGTGGCAGTAAACAGAACCGAACCCAGGTCACTGGAGCTGTGAGACTGTGGCAGTAATCAGAACCGAACCCAGGACACTGGAGCTGTGAGGCTGTGGCAGTAAACAGAACCGAACCCAGGACACTGGAGCTGTGAGGCTGTGGCAGTAAACAGAACCGAACCCGGGTCACTGAAGCTGTGAGACTGTGGCAAAAAACGGAACCGAACCCAGGACACTGGAGCTGTGAGGCTGTGGCTGTCCCCAGAACCGAACCCAGGTCACTGAAGCTGTGAGACTGTGGCAGTAAACAGAACCGAACCCAGGTCACTGGAGCTGTGAGGCTGTGGCACTCCCCAGAACCGAACCCGGGACACTGGAGCTGTGAGACTGTGGCAGTAAACAGAACCGAACCCAGGTCACTGAAGCTGTGAGACTGTGGCAGTAAACAGAACCGAACCCGGAACACTGGAGCTGTGAGACTGTGGCAGTAAACAGAACCGAACCCGGGACACTGGAGCTGTGAGACTGTGGCAGTAAACAGAAACGAACCCAGGTCACTGGAGCTGTGAGACTGTGGCAGTAAACAGAACCGAACCCGGAACACTGGAGCTGTGAGACTGTGGCAGTAAACAGAACTGAACCCGGGACACTGGAGCTGTGAGACTGTGGCAGTAAACAGAACCGAACCCGGAACACTGGAGCTGTGAGACTGTGGCAGTAAACAGAACCGAACCCGGAACACTGGAGCTGTGAGACTGTGGCAGTAAACAGAACCGAACCCGGGACACTGGAGCTGTGAGACTGTGGCAGTAAACAGAACCGAACCCGGGTCACTGGAGCTGTGAGACTGTGGCAGTAAACAGAACTGAACCCGGGTCACTGGAGCTGTGAGACTGTGGCAGTAAACAGAACCGAACCCAGGTCACTGGAGCTGTGAGACTGTGGCAGTAAACAGAACCGAACCCAGGTCACTGGAGCTGTGAGACTGTGGCAGTAAACAGAAACGAACCCGGGACACTGGAGCTGTGAGACTGTGGCAGTAAACAGAACCGAACGCAGGTCACTGGAGCTGTGAGACTGTGGCAGTAAACAGAACCGAACCCAGGTCACTGAAGCTGTGAGACTGTGGCAGTAAACAGAACCGAACCCGGGACACTGGAGCTGTGAGACTGTGGCAGTAAACAGAACCGAACCCGGGACACTGGAGCTGTGAGACTGTGGCAGTCCCCAGAACCGAACCCAGGTCACTGAAGCTGTGAGACTGTGGCAGTAAACAGAACCGAACCCAGGTCACTGGAGCTGTGAGACTGTGGCAGTAAACAGAACCGAACCCAGGTCACTGAAGCTGTGAGACTGTGGCAGTAAACAGAACCGAACCCGGGACACTGGAGCTGTGAGACTGTGGCAGTAAACAGAACCGAACCCGGGACACTGGAGCTGTGAGACTGTGGCAGTCCCCAGAACCGAACCCAGGTCACTGAAGCTGTGAGACTGTGGCAGTAAACAGAACCGAACGCAGGTCACTGGAGCTGTGAGACTGTGGCAGTAAACAGAACCGAACCCAGGTCACTGAAGCTGTGAGACTGTGGCAGTAAACAGAACCGAACCCGGGACACTGGAGCTGTGAGACTGTGGCAGTAAACAGAACCGAACCCGGGACACTGGAGCTGTGAGACTGTGGCAGTCCCCAGAACCGAACCCAGGTCACTGAAGCTGTGAGACTGTGGCAGTAAACAGAACCGAACCCAGGTCACTGGAGCTGTGAGGCTGTGGCAGTCCCCAGAACCGAACCCGGGACACTGGAGCTGTGAGACTGTGGCAGTAAACAGAACCGAACCCAGGTCACTGAAGCTGTGAGACTGTGGCAGTGAACAGAACCGAACCCGGGACACTGGAGCTGTGAGACTGTGGCAGTAAACAGAACCGAACCCGGGACACTGGAGCTGTGAGACTGTGGCAGTAAACAGAACCGAACCCGGGTCACTGGAGCTGTGAGACTGTGGCAGTAAACAGAACCGAACCCAGGTCACTGGAGCTGTGAGACTGTGGCAGAAAACAGAACTGAACACTGGTCACTGGAGCTGTGAGGCTGTGGCAGTAAACAGAACTGAACCCAGGTCACTGGAGCTGTGAGGCTGTGGCAGTAAACAGAACTGAACCCAGGTCACTGGAGCTGTGAGACTGTGGCAGTAAACAGAACCGAACCCAGGTCACTGGAACTGTGAGACTGTGGCAGTAAACAGAACCGAACCCGGGACACTGGAGCTGTGAGACTGTGGCAGTAAACAGAACCGAACCCGGGACACTGGAGCTGTGAGGCTGTGGCAGTAAACAGAACTGAACCCGGGTCACTGGAGCTGTGAGACTGTGGCAGTAAACAGAACCGAACCCAGGTCACTGGAGCTGTGAGACTGTGGCAGTAAACAGAACCGAACCCGGGACACTGGAGCTGTGAGAATGTGGCAGTTAGCAGAACCGAACCCAGGTCACTGGAGCTGTGAGACTGTGGCAGAAAACAGAACCGAACCCAGGTCACTGAAGCTGTGAGACTGTGGCAGTAAACAGAACCGAACCCGGGACACTGGAGCTGTGAGACTGTGGCAGTAAACAGAACCGAACCCGGGTCACTGGAGCTGTGAGACTGTGGCAGTAAACAGAACCGAACCCGGGACACTGGAGCTGTGAGACTGTGGCAGTAAACAGAACCGAACCCGGGACACTGGAGCTGTGAGACTGTGGCAGTAAACAGAACCGAACCCAGGACACTGGAGCTGTGAGGCTGTGGCAGTAAACAGAACCGAACTCAGGTCACTGGAGCTGTGAGACTGTGGCAGTAAACAGAACCGAACCCGGGTCACTGGAGCTGTGAGACTGTGGCAGTAAACAGAACCGAACCCAGGTCACTGGAGCTGTGCGACTGTGGCAGTAAACAGAACCGAACCCGGGTCACTGGAGCTGTGAGACTGTGGCAGTAAACAGAACCGAACCCAGGTCACTGGAGCTGTGAGACTGTGGCAGTAAACAGAACCGAACCCGGGACACTGGAGCTGTGAGACTGTGGCAGTAAACAGAACCGAACCCGGGACACTGGAGCTGTGAGACTGTGGCAGTAAACAGAACCGAACCCGGGTCACTGGAGCTGTGAGACTGTGGCAGTAAACAGAACCGAACCCGGGTCACTGGAGCTGTGAGACTGTGGCAGTAAACAGAACCGAACCCAGGACACTGGAGCTGTGAGGCTGTGGCAGTAAACAGAACCGATCCCGGTCACTGGAGCTGTGAGACTGTGGCAGTAAACAGAACCGAACCCAGGTCACTGGAGCTGTGAGACTGTGGCAGTAAACAGAACCGAACCCAGGACACTGGAGCTGTGAGGCTGTGGCAGTAAACAGAACCGAACCCAGGACACTGGAGCTGTGAGGCTGTGGCAGTAAACAGAACCGAACCCGGGTCACTGAAGCTGTGAGACTGTGGCAAAAAACGGAACCGAACCCAGGACACTGGAGCTGTGAGGCTGTGGCAGTAAACAGAACTGAACCCAGGTCACTGGAGCTGTGAGGCTGTGGCACTCCCCAGAACCGAACCCGGGACACTGGAGCTGTGAGACTGTGGCAGTAAACAGAACCGAACCCAGGTCACTGAAGCTGTGAGACTGTGGCAGTAAACAGAACCGAACCCGGAACACTGGAGCTGTGAGACTGTGGCAGTAAACAGAACTGAACCCGGGTCACGGGAGCTGTGAGACTGTGGCAGTAAACAGAAACGAACCCAGGTCACTGGAGCTGTGAGACTGTGGCAGTAAACAGAACCGAACCCGGAACACTGGAGCTGTGAGACTGTGGCAGTAAACAGAACTGAACCCGGGACACTGGAGCTGTGAGACTGTGGCAGTAAACAGAACCGAACCCGGAACACTGGAGCTGTGAGACTGTGGCAGTAAACAGAACCGAACCCGGGACACTGGAGCTGTGAGACTGTGGCAGTAAACAGAACCGAACCCGGGTCACTGGAGCTGTGAGACTGTGGCAGTAAACAGAACTGAACCCGGGTCACTGGAGCTGTGAGACTGTGGCAGTAAACAGAACCGAACCCAGGTCACTGGAGCTGTGAGACTGTGGCAGTAAACAGAACCGAACCCAGGTCACGGGAGCTGTGCGACTGTGGCAGTAAACAGAACCGAACCCGGGTCACTGGAGCTGTGAGACTGTGGCAGTACGCAGAGCCGAACCCGGGTCACTGGAGCTGTGAGACTGTGGCAGTAAACAGAACCGAACCCGGGTCACTGGAGCTGTGAGACTGTGGCAGTAAACAGAACCGAACCCAGGACACTGGAGCTGTGAGGCTGTGGCAGTAAACAGAATCGAACCCGGTCACTGGAGCTGTGAGACTGTGGCAGTAAACAGAACCGAACCCAGGTCACTGGAGCTGTGAGACTGTGGCAGTAAACAGAACCGAACCCAGGACACTGGAGCTGTGAGGCTGTGGCAGTAAACAGAACCGAACCCAGGACACTGGAGCTGTGAGGCTGTGGCAGTAAACAGAACCGAACCCGGGTCACTGAAGCTGTGAGACTGTGGCAAAAAACGGAACCGAACCCAGGACACTGGAGCTGTGAGGCTGTGGCTGTCCCCAGAACCGAACCCAGGTCACTGAAGCTGTGAGACTGTGGCAGTAAACAGAACCGAACCCAGGTCACTGGAGCTGTGAGGCTATGGCACTCCCCAGAACCGAACCCGGGACACTGGAGCTGTGAGACTGTGGCAGTAAACAGAACCGAACCCGGGTCACTGGAGCTGTGAGACTGTGGCAGTAAACAGAACCGAACCCATGTCACTGGAGCTGTGAGGCTGTGGCAGTAAACAGAACTGAACCCAGGTCACTGAAGCTGTGAGACTGTGGCTGTAAACAGAACCGAACCCGGGTCACTGGAGCTGTGAGACTGTGGCAGTAAACAGAACTGAACCCGGGTCACTGGAGCTGTGAGACTGTGGCAGTAAACAGAACCGAACCCAGGTCACTGGAGCTGTGCGACTGTGGCAGTACGCAGAACAGAACCCGGGTCACTGGAGCTGTGAGACTGTGGCAGTAAACAGAACTGAACCCGGGTCACTGGAGCTGTGAGACTGTGGCAGTAAACAGAACCGAACCCAGGTCACTGGAGCTGTGAGGCTGTGGCAGTAAACAGAACTGAACCCGGGTCACTGGAGCTGTGAGACTGTGGCAGTAAACAGAACCGAACCCAGGTCACTGGAGCTGTGCGACTGTGGCAGTAAACAGAACCGAACCCGGGTCACTGGAGCTGTGAGACTGTGGCAGTGCGCAGAGCCGAACCCGGGTCACTGGAGCTGTGAGACTGTGGCAGTAAACAGAACCGAACCCGGGTCACTGGAGCTGTGAGACTGTGGCATTAAACAGAACCGAACCCAGGACACTGGAGCTGTGAGGCTGTGGCAGTAAACAGAACAGAACCCGGTCACTGGAGCTGTGAGACTGTGGCAGTAAATAGAACCGAACCCAGGTCACTGGAGCTGTGAGACTGTGGCAGTAAACAGAACCGAACCCAGGACACTGGAGCTGTGAGGCTGTGGCAGTAAACAGAACCGAACCCAGGACACTGGAGCTGTGAGGCTGTGGCAGTAAACAGAACCGAACCCGGATCACTGAAGCTGTGAGACTGTGGCAAAAAACGGAACCGAACCCAGTACACTGGAGCTGTGAGGCTGTGGCTGTCCCCAGAACCAAACCCAGGTCACTGAAGCTGTGAGACTGTGGCAGTAAACAGAACCGAACCCAGGTCACTGGAGCTGTGAGGCTGTGGCACTCCCCAGAACCGAACCCGGGACACTGGAGCTGTGAGACTGTGGCAGTAAACAGAACCGAACCCAGGTCACTGAAGCTGTGAGACTGTGGCAGTAAACAGAACCGAACCCGGAACACTGGAGCTGTGAGACTGTGGCAGTAAACAGAACCGAACCCGGGACACTGGAGCTGTGAGACTGTGGCAGTAAACAGAAACGAACCCAGGTCACTGGAGCTGTGAGACTGTGGCAGTAAACAGAACCGAACCCGGAACACTGGAGCTGTGAGACTGTGGCAGTAAACAGAACTGAACCCGGGACACTGGAGCTGTGAGACTGTGGCAGTAAACAGAACCGAACCCGGAACACTGGAGCTGTGAGACTGTGGCAGTAAACAGAACCGAACCCGGAACACTGGAGCTGTGAGACTGTGGCAGTAAACAGAACCGAACCCGGGACACTGGAGCTGTGAGACTGTGGCAGTAAACAGAACTGAACCCGGGTCACTGGAGCTGTGAGACTGTGGCAGTAAACAGAACCGAACCCAGGTCACTGGAGCTGTGAGACTGTGGCAGTAAACAGAACCGAACCCGGGTCACTGGAGCTGTGAGACTGTGGCAGTAAACAGAACTGAACCCGGGTCACTGGAGCTGTGAGACTGTGGCAGTAAACAGAACCGAACCCAGGTCACTGGAGCTGTGAGACTGTGGCAGTAAACAGAACCGAACCCAGGTCACTGGAGCTGTGAGACTGTGGCAGTAAACAGAAACGAACCCGGGACACTGGAGCTGTGAGACTGTGGCAGTAAACAGAACCGAACCCAGGTCACTGGAGCTGTGAGACTGTGGCAGTAAACAGAACCGAACCCAGGTCACTGAAGCTGTGAGACTGTGGCAGTAAACAGAACCGAACCCGGGACACTGGAGCTGTGAGACTGTGGCAGTAAACAGAACCGAACCCGGGACACTGGAGCTGTGAGACTGTGGCAGTAAACAGAACCGAACCCGGGTCACTGGAGCTGTGAGACTGTGGCAGTAAACAGAACCGAACCCGGGACACTGGAGCTGTGAGACTGTGGCAGTAAACAGAACCGAACCCGGGACACTGGAGCTGTGAGACTGTGGCAGTCCCCAGAACCGAACCCAGGTCACTGAAGCTGTGAGACTGTGGCAGTAAACAGAACCGAACCCAGGTCACTGGAGCTGTGAGGCTGTGGCAGTCCCCAGAACCGAACCCGGGACACTGGAGCTGTGAGACTGTGGCAGTAAACAGAACCGAACCCAGGTCACTGAAGCTGTGAGACTGTGGCAGTGAACAGAACCGAACCCGGGACACTGGAGCTGTGAGACTGTGGCAGTAAACAGAACCGAACCCGGGACACTGGAGCTGTGAGACTGTGGCAGTAAACAGAACCGAACCCGGGTCACTGGAGCTGTGAGACTGTGGCAGTAAACAGAACCGAACCCAGGTCACTGGAGCTGTGAGACTGTGGCAGAAAACAGAACTGAACACAGGTCACTGGAGCTGTGAGGCTGTGGCAGTAAACAGAACTGAACCCAGGTCACTGGAGCTGTGAGGCTGTGGCAGTAAACAGAACTGAACCCAGGTCACTGGAGCTGTGAGACTGTGGCAGTAAACAGAACCGAACCCAGGTCACTGGAGCTGTGAGACTGTGGCAGTAAACAGAACCGAACCCGGGACACTGGAGCTGTGAGACTGTGGCAGTAAACAGAACCGAACCCAGGTCACTGGAGCTGTGAGACTGTGGCAGTAAACAGAACCGAACCCGGGACACTGGAGCTGTGAGAATGTGGCAGTTAGCAGAACCGAACCCAGGTCACTGGAGCTGTGAGACTGTGGCAGAAAACAGAACCGAACCCAGGTCACTGAAGCTGTGAGACTGTGGCAGTAAACAGAACCGAACCCGGGACACTGGAGCTGTGAGACTGTGGCAGTAAACAGAACCGAACCCGGGTCACTGGAGCTGTGAGACTGTGGCAGTAAACAGAACCGAACCCGGGACACTGGAGCTGTGAGACTGTGGCAGTAAACAGAACCGAACCCGGGACACTGGAGCTGTGAGACTGTGGCAGTAAACAGAACCGAACCCAGGACACTGGAGCTGTGAGGCTGTGGCAGTAAACAGAACCGAACTCAGGTCACTGGAGCTGTGAGACTGTGGCAGTAAACAGAACCGAACCCGGGTCACTGGAGCTGTGAGACTGTGGCAGTAAACAGAACCGAACCCAGGTCACTGGAGCTGTGCGACTGTGGCAGTAAACAGAACCGAACCCGGGTCACTGGAGCTGTGAGACTGTGGCAGTAAACAGAACCGAACCCAGGTCACTGGAGCTGTGAGACTGTGGCAGTAAACAGAACCGAACCCGGGACACTGGAGCTGTGAGACTGTGGCAGTAAACAGAACCGAACCCGGGACACTGGAGCTGTGAGACTGTGGCAGTAAACAGAACCGAACCCGGGTCACTGGAGCTGTGAGACTGTGGCAGTAAACAGAACCGAACCCGGGTCACTGGAGCTGTGAGACTGTGGCAGTAAACAGAACCGAACCCAGGACACTGGAGCTGTGAGGCTGTGGCAGTAAACAGAACCGATCCCGGTCACTGGAGCTGTGAGACTGTGGCAGTAAACAGAACCGAACCCAGGTCACTGGAGCTGTGAGACTGTGGCAGTAAACAGAACCGAACCCAGGACACTGGAGCTGTGAGGCTGTGGCAGTAAACAGAACAGAACCCGGTCACTGGAGCTGTGAGACTGTGGCAGTAAATAGAACCGAACCCAGGTCACTGGAGCTGTGAGACTGTGGCAGTAAACAGAACCGAACCCAGGACACTGGAGCTGTGAGGCTGTGGCAGTAAACAGAACCGAACCCAGGACACTGGAGCTGTGAGGCTGTGGCAGTAAACAGAACCGAACCCGGATCACTGAAGCTGTGAGACTGTGGCAAAAAACGGAACCGAACCCAGTACACTGGAGCTGTGAGGCTGTGGCTGTCCCCAGAACCAAACCCAGGTCACTGAAGCTGTGAGACTGTGGCAGTAAACAGAACCGAACCCAGGTCACTGGAGCTGTGAGGCTGTGGCACTCCCCAGAACCGAACCCGGGACACTGGAGCTGTGAGACTGTGGCAGTAAACAGAACCGAACCCAGGTCACTGAAGCTGTGAGACTGTGGCAGTAAACAGAACCGAACCCGGAACACTGGAGCTGTGAGACTGTGGCAGTAAACAGAACCGAACCCGGGACACTGGAGCTGTGAGACTGTGGCAGTAAACAGAAACGAACCCAGGTCACTGGAGCTGTGAGACTGTGGCAGTAAACAGAACCGAACCCGGAACACTGGAGCTGTGAGACTGTGGCAGTAAACAGAACTGAACCCGGGACACTGGAGCTGTGAGACTGTGGCAGTAAACAGAACCGAACCCGGAACACTGGAGCTGTGAGACTGTGGCAGTAAACAGAACCGAACCCGGAACACTGGAGCTGTGAGACTGTGGCAGTAAACAGAACCGAACCCGGGACACTGGAGCTGTGAGACTGTGGCAGTAAACAGAACTGAACCCGGGTCACTGGAGCTGTGAGACTGTGGCAGTAAACAGAACCGAACCCAGGTCACTGGAGCTGTGAGACTGTGGCAGTAAACAGAACCGAACCCGGGTCACTGGAGCTGTGAGACTGTGGCAGTAAACAGAACTGAACCCGGGTCACTGGAGCTGTGAGACTGTGGCAGTAAACAGAACCGAACCCAGGTCACTGGAGCTGTGAGACTGTGGCAGTAAACAGAACCGAACCCAGGTCACTGGAGCTGTGAGACTGTGGCAGTAAACAGAAACGAACCCGGGACACTGGAGCTGTGAGACTGTGGCAGTAAACAGAACCGAACCCAGGTCACTGGAGCTGTGAGACTGTGGCAGTAAACAGAACCGAACCCAGGTCACTGAAGCTGTGAGACTGTGGCAGTAAACAGAACCGAACCCGGGACACTGGAGCTGTGAGACTGTGGCAGTAAACAGAACCGAACCCGGGACACTGGAGCTGTGAGACTGTGGCAGTAAACAGAACCGAACCCGGGTCACTGGAGCTGTGAGACTGTGGCAGTAAACAGAACCGAACCCGGGACACTGGAGCTGTGAGACTGTGGCAGTAAACAGAACCGAACCCGGGACACTGGAGCTGTGAGACTGTGGCAGTCCCCAGAACCGAACCCAGGTCACTGAAGCTGTGAGACTGTGGCAGTAAACAGAACCGAACCCAGGTCACTGGAGCTGTGAGGCTGTGGCAGTCCCCAGAACCGAACCCGGGACACTGGAGCTGTGAGACTGTGGCAGTAAACAGAACCGAACCCAGGTCACTGAAGCTGTGAGACTGTGGCAGTGAACAGAACCGAACCCGGGACACTGGAGCTGTGAGACTGTGGCAGTAAACAGAACCGAACCCGGGTCACTGGAGCTGTGAGACTGTGGCAGTAAACAGAACCGAACCCAGGTCACTGAAGCTGTGAGACTGTGGCAGTGAACAGAACCGAACCCGGGACACTGGAGCTGTGAGACTGTGGCAGTAAACAGAACCGAACCCGGGTCACTGGAGCTGTGAGACTGTGGCAGTAAACAGAACCGAACCCAGGTCACTGGAGCTGTGAGACTGTGGCAGAAAACAGAACTGAACACAGGTCACTGGAGCTGTGAGGCTGTGGCAGTAAACAGAACTGAACCCAGGTCACTGGAGCTGTGAGGCTGTGGCAGTAAACAGAACTGAACCCAGGTCACTGGAGCTGTGAGACTGTGGCAGTAAACAGAACCGAACCCAGGTCACTGGAGCTGTGAGACTGTGGCAGTAAACAGAACCGAACCCGGGACACTGGAGCTGTGAGACTGTGGCAGTAAACAGAACCGAACCCAGGTCACTGGAGCTGTGAGACTGTGGCAGTAAACAGAACCGAACCCGGGACACTGGAGCTGTGAGAATGTGGCAGTTAGCAGAACCGAACCCAGGTCACTGGAGCTGTGAGACTGTGGCAGAAAACAGAACCGAACCCAGGTCACTGAAGCTGTGAGACTGTGGCAGTAAACAGAACCGAACCCGGGACACTGGAGCTGTGAGACTGTGGCAGTAAACAGAACCGAACCCGGGTCACTGGAGCTGTGAGACTGTGGCAGTAAACAGAACCGAACCCGGGACACTGGAGCTGTGAGACTGTGGCAGTAAACAGAACCGAACCCGGGACACTGGAGCTGTGAGACTGTGGCAGTAAACAGAACCGAACCCAGGACACTGGAGCTGTGAGGCTGTGGCAGTAAACAGAACCGAACTCAGGTCACTGGAGCTGTGAGACTGTGGCAGTAAACAGAACCGAACCCGGGTCACTGGAGCTGTGAGACTGTGGCAGTAAACAGAACCGAACCCAGGTCACTGGAGCTGTGCGACTGTGGCAGTAAACAGAACCGAACCCGGGTCACTGGAGCTGTGAGACTGTGGCAGTAAACAGAACCGAACCCAGGTCACTGGAGCTGTGAGACTGTGGCAGTAAACAGAACCGAACCCGGGACACTGGAGCTGTGAGACTGTGGCAGTAAACAGAACCGAACCCGGGACACTGGAGCTGTGAGACTGTGGCAGTAAACAGAACCGAACCCGGGTCACTGGAGCTGTGAGACTGTGGCAGTAAACAGAACCGAACCCGGGTCACTGGAGCTGTGAGACTGTGGCAGTAAACAGAACCGAACCCAGGACACTGGAGCTGTGAGGCTGTGGCAGTAAACAGAACCGATCCCGGTCACTGGAGCTGTGAGACTGTGGCAGTAAACAGAACCGAACCCAGGTCACTGGAGCTGTGAGACTGTGGCAGTAAACAGAACCGAACCCAGGACACTGGAGCTGTGAGGCTGTGGCAGTAAACAGAACCGAACCCAGGACACTGGAGCTGTGAGGCTGTGGCAGTAAACAGAACCGAACCCGGGTCACTGAAGCTGTGAGACTGTGGCAAAAAACGGAACCGAACCCAGGACACTGGAGCTGTGAGGCTGTGGCTGTAAACAGAACTGAACCCAGGTCACTGGAGCTGTGAGGCTGTGGCACTCCCCAGAACCGAACCCGGGACACTGGAGCTGTGAGACTGTGGCAGTAAACAGAACCGAAC
Source organism: Heterodontus francisci (assembly GCF_036365525.1). Taxonomy (NCBI): domain Eukaryota; kingdom Metazoa; phylum Chordata; class Chondrichthyes; order Heterodontiformes; family Heterodontidae; genus Heterodontus; species Heterodontus francisci. Next base: position 1,599,604 of record NW_027140470.1, on the reverse strand, counting down.
CCAGGTCACTGAAGCTGTGAGACTGTGGCAGTAAACAGAACCGAACCCGGAACACTGGAGCTGTGAGACTGTGGCAGTAAACAGAACCGAACCCGGGACACTGGAGCTGTGAGACTGTGGCAGTAAACAGAAACGAACCCAGGTCACTGGAGCTGTGAGACTGTGGCAGTAAACAGAACCGAACCCGGAACACTGGAGCTGTGAGACTGTGGCAGTAAACAGAACTGAACCCGGGACACTGGAGCTGTGAGACTGTGGCAGTAAACAGAACCGAACCCGGAACACTGGAGCTGTGAGACTGTGGCAGTAAACAGAACCGAACCCGGGACACTGGAGCTGTGAGACTGTGGCAGTAAACAGAACCGAACCCGGGTCACTGGAGCTGTGAGACTGTGGCAGTAAACAGAACTGAACCCGGGTCACTGGAGCTGTGAGACTGTGGCAGTAAACAGAACCGAACCCAGGTCACTGGAGCTGTGAGACTGTGGCAGTAAACAGAACCGAACCCAGGTCACTGGAGCTGTGCGACTGTGGCAGTAAACAGAACCGAACCCGGGTCACTGGAGCTGTGAGACTGTGGCAGTACGCAGAGCCGAACCCGGGTCACTGGAGCTGTGAGACTGTGGCAGTAAACAGAACCGAACCCGGGTCACTGGAGCTGTGAGACTGTGGCAGTAAACAGAACCGAACCCAGGACACTGGAGCTGTGAGGCTGTGGCAGTAAACAGAACCGAACCCGGTCACTGGAGCTGTGAGACTGTGGCAGTAAACAGAACCGAACCCAGGTCACTGGAGCTGTGAGACTGTGGCAGTAAACAGAACCGAACCCAGGACACTGGAGCTGTGAGGCTGTGGCAGTAAACAGAACCGAACCCAGGACACTGGAGCTGTGAGGCTGTGGCAGTAAACAGAACCGAACCCGGGTCACTGAAGCTGTGAGACTGTGGCAAAAAACGGAACCGAACCCAGGACACTGGAGCTGTGAGGCTGTGGCTGTCCCCAGAACCGAACCCAGGTCACTGAAGCTGTGAGACTGTGGCAGTAAACAGAACCGAACCCAGGTCACTGGAGCTGTGAGGCTGTGGCACTCCCCAGAACCGAACCCGGGACACTGGAGCTGTGAGACTGTGGCAGTAAACAGAACCGAACCCAGGTCACTGAAGCTGTGAGACTGTGGCAGTAAACAGAACCGAACCCGGAACACTGGAGCTGTGAGACTGTGGCAGTAAACAGAACCGAACCCGGGACACTGGAGCTGTGAGACTGTGGCAGTAAACAGAAACGAACCCAGGTCACTGGAGCTGTGAGACTGTGGCAGTAAACAGAACCGAACCCGGAACACTGGAGCTGTGAGACTGTGGCAGTAAACAGAACTGAACCCGGGACACTGGAGCTGTGAGACTGTGGCAGTAAACAGAACCGAACCCGGAACACTGGAGCTGTGAGACTGTGGCAGTAAACAGAACTGAACCCGGGACACTGGAGCTGTGAGACTGTGGCAGTAAACAGAACCGAACCCGGAACACTGGAGCTGTGAGACTGTGGCAGTAAACAGAACCGAACCCGGAACACTGGAGCTGTGAGACTGTGGCAGTAAACAGAACCGAACCCGGGACACTGGAGCTGTGAGACTGTGGCAGTAAACAGAACCGAACCCGGGTCACTGGAGCTGTGAGACTGTGGCAGTAAACAGAACTGAACCCGGGTCACTGGAGCTGTGAGACTGTGGCAGTAAACAGAACCGAACCCAGGTCACTGGAGCTGTGAGACTGTGGCAGTAAACAGAACCGAACCCAGGTCACTGGAGCTGTGAGACTGTGGCAGTAAACAGAACCGAACCCGGGACACTGGAGCTGTGAGACTGTGGCAGTAAACAGAACCGAACCCAGGTCACTGGAGCTGTGAGACTGTGGCAGTAAACAGAACCGAACCCAGGTCACTGAAGCTGTGAGACTGTGGCAGTAATCAGAACCGAACCCGGGACACTGGAGCTGTGAGACTGTGGCAGTAAACAGAACCGAACCCGGGACACTGGAGCTGTGAGACTGTGGCAGTAAACAGAACCGAACCCGGGTCACTGGAGCTGTGAGACTTTGGCAGTAAACAGAACCGAACCCGGGACACTGGAGCTGTGAGACTGTGGCAGTCCCCAGAACCGAACCCGGGACACTGGAGCTGTGAGACTGTGGCAGTAAACAGAACCGAACCCAGGTCACTGAAGCTGTGAGACTGTGGCAGTGAACAGAACTGAACCCGGGACACTGGAGCTGTGAGACTGTGGCAGTAAACAGAACCGAACCCGGGACACTGGAGCTGTGAGACTGTGGCAGTCCCCAGAACCGAACCCAGGTCACTGAAGCTGTGAGACTGTGGCAGTAAACAGAACCGAACCCAGGTCACTGGAGCTGTGAGGCTGTGGCAGTCCCCAGAACCGAACCCGGGACACTGGAGCTGTGAGACTGTGGCAGTAAACAGAACCGAACCCAGGTCACTGAAGCTGTGAGACTGTGGCAGTGAACAGAACCGAACCCGGGACACTGGAGCTGTGAGACTGTGGCAGTAAACAGAACTGAACCCGGGACACTGGAGCTGTGAGACTGTGGCAGTAAACAGAACCGAACCCGGGTCACTGGAGCTGTGAGACTGTGGCAGTAAACAGAACCGAACCCGGGTCACTGGAGCTGTGAGACTGTGGCAGTAAACAGAACCGAACCCAGGTCACTGGAGCTGTGAGACTGTGGCAGTAAACAGAACCGAACCCAGGTCACTGGAGCTGTGAGACTGTGGCAGTAAACAGAACCGAACCCGGGACACTGGAGCTGTGAGACTGTGGCAGTAAACAGAACCGAACCCGGGTCACTGGAGCTGTGAGGCTGTGGCAGTAAACAGAACTGAACCCGGGTCACTGGAGCTGTGAGACTGTGGCAGTAAACAGAACCGAACCCAGGTCACTGGAGCTGTGAGACTGTGGCAGTAAACAGAACCGAACCCGGGACACTGGAGCTGTGAGACTGTGGCAGTTTGCAGAACCGAACCCAGGTCACTGGAGCTGTGAGACTGTGGCAGAAAACAGAACCGAACCCAGGTCACTGAAGCTGTGAGACTGTGGCAGTAAACAGAACCGAACCCGGGACACTGGAGCTGTGAGACTGTGGCAGTAAACAGAACCGAACCCGGGTCACTGGAGCTGTGAGACTGTGGCAGTAAACAGAACCGAACCCGGGACACTGGAGCTGTGAGACTGTGGCAGTAAACAGAACCGAACCCGGGACACTGGAGCTGTGAGACTGTGGCAGTAAACAGAACCGAACCCAGGACACTGGAGCTGTGAGGCTGTGGCAGTAAACAGAACCGAACTCAGGTCACTGGAGCTGTGAGACTGTGGCAGTAAACAGAACCGAACCCGGGTGACTGGAGCTGTGAGCCTTTGGCAGTGAACAGAACCGAACTCAGGTCACTGGAGCTGTGAGACTGTGGCAGTAAACAGAACCGAACCCGGGTCACTGGAGCTGTGAGACTGTGGCAGTAAACAGAACCGAACCCAGGTCACTGGAGCTGTGCGACTGTGGCAGTAAACAGAACCGAACCCGGGTCACTGGAGCTGTGAGACTGTGGCAGTAAACAGAACCGAACCCGGGTCACTGGAGCTGTGAGACTGTGGCAGTAAACAGAACCGAACCCGGGTCACTGGAGCTGTGAGACTGTGGCAGTAAACAGAACCGAACCCAGGACACTGGAGCTGTGAGGCTGTGGCAGTAAACAGAACCGATCCCGGTCACTGGAGCTGTGAGACTGTGGCAGTAAACAGAACCGAACCCAGGTCACTGGAGCTGTGAGACTGTGGCAGTAAACAGAACCGAACCCAGGACACTGGAGCTGTGAGGCTGTGGCAGTAAACAGAACCGAACCCAGGACACTGGAGCTGTGAGGCTGTGGCAGTAAACAGAACCGAACCCGGGTCACTGAAGCTGTGAGACTGTGGCAAAAAACGGAACCGAACCCAGGACACTGGAGCTGTGAGGCTGTGGCTGTCCCCAGAACCGAACCCAGGTCACTGAAGCTGTGAGACTGTGGCAGTAAACAGAACCGAACCCAGGTCACTGGAGCTGTGAGGCTGTGGCACTCCCCAGAACCGAACCCGGGACACTGGAGCTGTGAGACTGTGGCAGTAAACAGAACCGAACCCAGGTCACTGAAGCTGTGAGACTGTGGCAGTAAACAGAACCGAACCCGGAACACTGGAGCTGTGAGACTGTGGCAGTAAACAGAACCGAACCCGGGACACTGGAGCTGTGAGACTGTGGCAGTAAACAGAAACGAACCCAGGTCACTGGAGCTGTGAGACTGTGGCAGTAAACAGAACCGAACCCGGAACACTGGAGCTGTGAGACTGTGGCAGTAAACAGAACTGAACCCGGGACACTGGAGCTATGAGACTGTGGCAGTAAACAGAACCGAACCCGGAACACTGGAGCTGTGAGACTGTGGCAGTAAACAGAACCGAACCCGGGACACTGGAGCTGTGAGACTGTGGCAGTAAACAGAACCGAACCCGGGTCACTGGAGCTGTGAGACTGTGGCAGTAAACAGAACCGAACCCGGGTCACTGGAGCTGTGAGACTGTGGCAGTAAACAGAACCGAACCCGGGTCACTGGAGCTGTGAGACTGTGGCAGTAAACAGAACCGAACCCAGGTCACTGGAGCTGTGAGACTGTGGCAGAAAACAGAACTGAACACAAGTCACTGGAGCTGTGAGGCTGTGGCAGTAAACAGAACTGAACCCAGGTCACTGGAGCTGTGAGGCTGTGGCAGTAAACAGAACTGAACCCAGGTCACTGGAGATGTGAGACTGTGGCAGTAAACAGAACCGAACCCAGGTCACTGGAGCTGTGAGACTGTGGCAGTAAACAGAACCGAACCCGGGACACTGGAGCTGTGAGACTGTGGCAGTAAACAGAACCGAACCCGGGTCACTGGAGCTGTGAGGCTGTGGCAGTAAACAGAACTGAACCCGGGTCACTGGAGCTGTGAGACTGTGGCAGTAAACAGAACCGAACCCAGGTCACTGGAGCTGTGAGACTGTGGCAGTAAACAGAACCGAACCCGGGACACTGGAGCTGTGAGACTGTGGCAGTTTGCAGAACCGAACCCAGGTCACTGGAGCTGTGAGACTGTGGCAGAAAACAGAACCGAACCCAGGTCACTGAAGCTGTGAGACTGTGGCAGTAAACAGAACCGAACCCGGGACACTGGAGCTGTGAGACTGTGGCAGTAAACAGAACCGAACCCGGGTCACTGGAGCTGTGAGACTGTGGCAGTAAACAGAACCGAACCCGGGACACTGGAGCTGTGAGACTGTGGCAGTAAACAGAACCGAACCCGGGACACTGGAGCTGTGAGACTGTGGCAGTAAACAGAACCGAACCCAGGACACTGGAGCTGTGAGGCTGTGGCAGTAAACAGAACCGAACTCAGGTCACTGGAGCTGTGAGACTGTGGCAGTAAACAGAACCGAACCCGGGTGACTGGAGCTGTGAGCCTGTGGCAGTGAACAGAACCGAACTCAGGTCACTGGAGCTGTGAGACTGTGGCAGTAAACAGAACCGAACCCGGGTCACTGGAGCTGTGAGACTGTGGCAGTAAACAGAACCGAACCCAGGTCACTGGAGCTGTGCGACTGTGGCAGTAAACAGAACCGAACCCGGGTCACTGGAGCTGTGAGACTGTGGCAGTAAACAGAACCGAACCCGGGTCACTGGAGCTGTGAGACTGTGGCAGTAAACAGAACCGAACCCGGGTCACTGGAGCTGTGAGACTGTGGCAGTAAACAGAACCGAACCCAGGACACTGGAGCTGTGAGGCTGTGGCAGTAAACAGAACCGATCCCGGTCACTGGAGCTGTGAGACTGTGGCAGTAAACAGAACCGAACCCAGGTCACTGGAGCTGTGAGACTGTGGCAGTAAACAGAACCGAACCCAGGACACTGGAGCTGTGAGGCTGTGGCAGTAAACAGAACCGAACCCAGGACACTGGAGCTGTGAGGCTGTGGCAGTAAACAGAACCGAACCCGGGTCACTGAAGCTGTGAGACTGTGGCAAAAAACGGAACCGAACCCAGGACACTGGAGCTGTGAGGCTGTGGCTGTCCCCAGAACCGAACCCAGGTCACTGAAGCTGTGAGACTGTGGCAGTAAACAGAACCGAACCCAGGTCACTGGAGCTGTGAGGCTGTGGCACTCCCCAGAACCGAACCCGGGACACTGGAGCTGTGAGACTGTGGCAGTAAACAGAACCGAACCCAGGTCACTGAAGCTGTGAGACTGTGGCAGTAAACAGAACCGAACCCGGAACACTGGAGCTGTGAGACTGTGGCAGTAAACAGAACCGAACCCGGGACACTGGAGCTGTGAGACTGTGGCAGTAAACAGAAACGAACCCAGGTCACTGGAGCTGTGAGACTGTGGCAGTAAACAGAACCGAACCCGGAACACTGGAGCTGTGAGACTGTGGCAGTAAACAGAACTGAACCCGGGACACTGGAGCTATGAGACTGTGGCAGTAAACAGAACCGAACCCGGAACACTGGAGCTGTGAGACTGTGGCAGTAAACAGAACCGAACCCGGGACACTGGAGCTGTGAGACTGTGGCAGTAAACAGAACCGAACCCGGGTCACTGGAGCTGTGAGACTGTGGCAGTAAACAGAACTGAACCCGGGTCACTGGAGCTGTGAGACTGTGGCAGTAAACAGAACCGAACCCAGGTCACTGGAGCTGTGAGACTGTGGCAGTAAACAGAACCGAACCCAGGTCACTGGAGCTGTGAGACTGTGGCAGTAAACAGAACCGAACCCAGGTCACTGGAGCTGTGCGACTGTGGCAGTAAACAGAACCGAACCCGGGTCACTGGAGCTGTGAGACTGTGGCAGTACGCAGAGCCGAACCCGGGTCACTGGAGCTGTGAGACTTTGGCAGTAAACAGAACCGAACCCGGGTCACTGGAGCTGTGAGACTGTGGCAGTAAACAGAACCGAACCCAGGACACTGGAGCTGTGAGGCTGTGGCAGTAAACAGAACCGAACCCGGTCACTGGAGCTGTGAGACTGTGGCAGTAAACAGAACCGAACCCAGGTCACTGGAGCTGTGAGACTGTGGCAGTAAACAGAACCGAACCCAGGACACTGGAGCTGTGAGGCTGTGGCAGTAAACAGAACCGAACCCAGGACACTGGAGCTGTGAGGCTGTGGCAGTAAACAGAACCGAACCCGGGTCACTGAAGCTGTGAGACTGTGGCAAAAAACGGAACCGAACCCAGGACACTGGAGCTGTGAGGCTGTGGCTGTCCCCAGAACCGAACCCAGGTCACTGAAGCTGTGAGACTGTGGCAGTAAACAGAACCGAACCCAGGTCACTGGAGCTGTGAGGCTGTGGCACTCCCCAGAACCGAACCCGGGACACTGGAGCTGTGAGACTGTGGCAGTAAACAGAACCGAACCCGGAACACTGGAGCTGTGAGACTGTGGCAGTAAACAGAACCGAACCCGGGACACTGGAGCTGTGAGACTGTGGCAGTAAACAGAACCGAACCCAGGTCACTGGAGCTGTGAGACTGTGGCAGTAAACAGAACCGAACCCGGGTCACTGGAGCTGTGAGACTGTGGCAGTCCCCAGAACCGAACCCAGGACACTGGAGCTGTGAGACTGTGGCAGTAAACAGAACCGAACCCGGAACACTGGAGCTGTGAGACTGTGGCAGTAAACAGAACCGAACCCAGGTCACTGAAGCTGTGAGACTGTGGCAGTAAACAGAACCGAACCCGGAACACTGGAGCTGTGAGACTGTGGCAGTAAACAGAACCGAACCCGGGACACTGGAGCTGTGAGACTGTGGCAGTAAACAGAACCGAACCCAGGTCACTGGAGCTGTGAGACTGTGGCAGTAAACAGAACCGAACCTAGGTCACTGGAGCTGTGAGACTGTGGCAGTAAACAGAACCGAACCCAGGTCACTGAAGCTGTGAGACTGTGGCAGTAAACAGAACCGAACCCGGAACACTGGAGCTGTGAGACTGTGGCAGTAAACAGAACCGAACCCGGGACACTGGAGCTGTGAGACTGTGGCAGTAAACAGAACCGAACCCAGGTCACTGGAGCTGTGAGACTGTGGCAGTAAACAGAACCGAACCTAGGTCACTGGAGCTGTGAGACTGTGGCAGTAAACAGAACCGAACCCAGGTCACTGAAGCTGTGAGACTGTGGCAGTAAACAGAACCGAACCCGGAACACTGGAGCTGTGAGACTGTGGCAGTAAACAGAACCGAACCCAGGTCACTGGAGCTGTGAGACTGTGGCAGTAAACAGAACCGAACCCGGAACACTGGAGCTGTGAGACTGTGGCAGTAAACAGAACTGAACCCGGGACACTGGAGCTGTGAGACTGTGGCAGTAAACAGAACCGAACCCGGAACACTGGAGCTGTGAGACTGTGGCAGTAAACAGAACCGAACCCAGGTCACTGAAGCTGTGAGACAGTGGCAGTAATCAGAACCGAACCCGGGACACTGGAGCTGTGAGACTGTGGCAGTAAACAGAACCGAACCCGGGACACTGGAGCTGTGAGACTGTGGCAGTAAACAGAACCGAACCCGGAACACTGGAGCTGTGAGACTGTGGCAGTAAACAGAACCGAACCCGGGACACTGGAGCTGTGAGACTGTGGCAGTAAACAGAACCGAACCCAGGTCACTGGAGCTGTGAGACTGTGGCAGTAAACAGAACCGAACCCGGGTCACTGGAGCTGTGAGACTGTGGCAGTCCCCAGAACCGAACCCAGGACACTGGAGCTGTGAGACTGTGGCAGTAAACAGAACCGAACCCGGAACACTGGAGCTGTGAGACTGTGGCAGTAAACAGAACCGAACCCAGGTCACTGAAGCTGTGAGACTGTGGCAGTAAACAGAACCGAACCCGGAACACTGGAGCTGTGAGACTGTGGCAGTAAACAGAACCGAACCCGGGACACTGGAGCTGTGAGACTGTGGCAGTAAACAGAACCGAACCCAGGTCACTGGAGCTGTGAGACTGTGGCAGTAAACAGAACCGAACCTAGGTCACTGGAGCTGTGAGACTGTGGCAGTAAACAGAACCGAACCCAGGTCACTGAAGCTGTGAGACTGTGGCAGTAAACAGAACCGAACCCGGAACACTGGAGCTGTGAGACTGTGGCAGTAAACAGAACCGAACCCGGGACACTGGAGCTGTGAGACTGTGGCAGTAAACAGAACCGAACCCAGGTCACTGGAGCTGTGAGACTGTGGCAGTAAACAGAACCGAACCTAGGTCACTGGAGCTGTGAGACTGTGGCAGTAAACAGAACCGAACCCAGGTCACTGAAGCTGTGAGACTGTGGCAGTAAACAGAACCGAACCCGGAACACTGGAGCTGTGAGACTGTGGCAGTAAACAGAACCGAACCCAGGTCACTGGAGCTGTGAGACTGTGGCAGTAAACAGAACTGAACCCGGGACACTGGAGCTGTGAGACTGTGGCAGTAAACAGAACTGAACCCGGGACACTGGAGCTGTGAGACTGTGGCAGTAAACAGAACCGAACCCGGAACACTGGAGCTGTGAGACTGTGGCAGTAAACAGAACTGAACCCGGGACACTGGAGCTGTGAGACTGTGGCAGTAAACAGAACCGAACCCGGAACACTGGAGCTGTGAGACTGTGGCAGTAAACAGAACCGAACCCGGAACACTGGAGCTGTGAGACTGTGGCAGTAAACAGAACCGAACCCGGGACACTGGAGCTGTGAGACTGTGGCAGTAAACAGAACCGAACCCGGGTCACTGGAGCTGTGAGACTGTGGCAGTAAACAGAACTGAACCCGGGTCACTGGAGCTGTGAGACTGTGGCAGTAAACAGAACCGAACCCAGGTCACTGGAGCTGTGAGACTGTGGCAGTAAACAGAACCGAACCCAGGTCACTGGAGCTGTGAGACTGTGGCAGTAAACAGAACCGAACCCGGGACACTGGAGCTGTGAGACTGTGGCAGTAAACAGAACCGAACCCAGGTCACTGGAGCTGTGAGACTGTGGCAGTAAACAGAACCGAACCCAGGTCACTGAAGCTGTGAGACTGTGGCAGTAATCAGAACCGAACCCGGGACACTGGAGCTGTGAGACTGTGGCAGTAAACAGAACCGAACCCGGGACACTGGAGCTGTGAGACTGTGGCAGTAAACAGAACCGAACCCGGGTCACTGGAGCTGTGAGACTGTGGCAGTAAACAGAACCGAACCCGGGAAACTGGAGCTGTGAGACTGTGGCAGTAAACAGAACCGAACCCGGGACACTGGAGCTGTGAGACTGTGGCAGTCCCCTGAACCGAACCCAGGTCACTGAAGCTGTGAGACTGTGGCAGTAAACAGAACTGAACCCAGGTCACTGGAGCTGTGAGGCTGTGGCAGTAAACAGAACTGAACCCAGGTCACTGGAGCTGTGAGACTGTGGCAGTAAACAGAACCGAACCCAGGTCACTGGAGCTGTGAGACTGTGGCAGTAAACAGAACCGAACCCGGGACACTGGAGCTGTGAGACTGTGGCAGTAAACAGAACTGAACCCAGGTCACTGGAGCTGTGAGGCTGTGGCAGTAAACAGAACTGAACCCAGGTCACTGGAGCTGTGAGACAGTGGCAGAAAACAGAACTGAACACAGGTCACTGGAGCTGTGAGGCTGTGGCAGTAAACAGAACTGAACCCAGGTCACTGGAGCTGTGAGGCTGTGGCAGTAAACAGAACTGAACCCAGGTCACTGGAGCTGTGAGACTGTGGCAGTAAACAGAACCGAACCCAGGTCACTGGAGCTGTGAGACTGTGGCAGTAAACAGAACCGAACCCGGGACACTGGAGCTGTGAGACTGTGGCAGTAAACAGAACCGAACCCGGGTCACTGGAGCTGTGAGGCTGTGGCAGTAAACAGAACTGAACCCGGGTCACTGGAGCTGTGAGACTGTGGCAGTAAACAGAACCGAACCCAGGTCACTGGAGCTGTGAGACTGTGGCAGTAAACAGAACCGAACCCGGGACACTGGAGCTGTGAGACTGTGGCAGTTAGCAGAACCGAACCCAGGTCACTGGAGCTGTGAGACTGTGGCAGAAAACAGAACCGAACCCAGGTCACTGAAGCTGTGAGACTGTGGCAGTAAACAGAACCGAACCCGGGACACTGGAGCTGTGAGACTGTGGCAGTAAACAGAACCGAACCCGGGTCACTGGAGCTGTGAGACTGTGGCAGTAAACAGAACCGAACCCGGGACACTGGAGCTGTGAGACTGTGGCAGTAAACAGAACCGAACCCGGGACACTGGAGCTGTGAGACTGTGGGAGTAAACAGAACCGAACCCAGGACACTGGAGCTGTGAGGCTGTGGCAGTAAACAGAACCGAACTCAGGTCACTGGAACTGTGAGACTGTGGCAGTAAACAGAACCGAACCCGGGTGACTGGAGCTGTGAGACTGTGGCAGTGAACAGAACCGAACTCAGGTCACTGGAGCTGTGAGACTGTGGCAGTAAACAGAACCGAACCCGGGTCACTGGAGCTGTGAGACTGTGGCAGTAAACAGAACCGAACCCAGGTGACTGGAGCTGTGCGACTGTGGCAGTAAACAGAACCGAACCCGGGTCACTGGAGCTGTGAGACTGTGGCAGTAAACAGAACCGAACCCGGGTCACTGGAGCTGTGAGACTGTGGCAGTAAACAGAACCGAACCCGGGTCACTGGAGCTGTGAGACTGTGGCAGTAAACAGAACCGAACCCAGGACACTGGAGCTGTGAGGCTGTGGCAGTAAACAGAACCGATCCCGGTCACTGGAGCTGTGAGACTGTGGCAGTAAACAGAACCGAACCCAGGTCACTGGAGCTGTGAGACTGTGGCAGTAAACAGAACCGAACCCAGGACACTGGAGCTGTGAGGCTGTGGCAGTAAACAGAACCGAACCCAGGACACTGGAGCTGTGAGGCTGTGGCAGTAAACAGAACCGAACCCGGGTCACTGAAGCTGTGAGACTGTGGCAAAAAACGGAACCGAATCCAGGACACTGGAGCTGTGAGGCTGTGGCTGTCCCCAGAACCGAACCCAGGTCACTGAAGCTGTGAGACTGTGGCAGTAAACAGAACCGAACCCAGGTCACTGGAGCTGTGAGGCTGTGGCACTCCCCAGAACCGAACCCGGGACACTGGAGCTGTGAGACTGTGGCAGTAAACAGAACCGAACCCAGGTCACTGAAGCTGTGAGACTGTGGCAGTAAACAGAACCGAACCCGGAACACTGGAGCTGTGAGACTGTGGCAGTAAACAGAACCGAACCCGGGACACTGGAGCTGTGAGACTGTGGCAGTAAACAGAAACGAACCCAGGTCACTGGAGCTGTGAGACTGTGGCAGTAAACAGAACCGAACCCGGGACACTGGAGCTGTGAGACTGTGGCAGTAAACAGAACCGAACCCGGGTCACTGGAGCTGTGAGACTGTGGCAGTAAACAGAACTGAACCCGGGTCACTGGAGCTGTGAGACTGTGGCAGTAAACAGAACTGAACCCGGGTCACTGGAGCTGTGAGACTGTGGCAGTAAACAGAACCGAACCCGGGTCACTGGAGCTGTGAGACTGTGGCAGTAAACAGAACTGAACCCGGGTCACTGGAGCTGTGAGACTGTGGCAGTAAACAGAACCGAACCCAGGTCACTGGAGCTGTGAGACTGTGGCAGTGAACAGAACCGAACCCAGGTCACTGGAGCTGTGAGACTGTGACAGTAAACAGAACCGAACCCGGGACACTGGAGCTGTGAGACTGTGGCAGTAAACAGAACCGAACCCAGGTCACTGGAGCTGTGAGACTGTGGCAGTAAACAGAACCGAACCCAGGTCACTGAAGCTGTGAGACTGTGGCAGTAAACAGAACCGAACCCGGGACACTGGAGCTGTGAGACTGTGGCAGTAAACAGAACCGAACCCGGGACACTGGAGCTGTGAGACTGTGGCAGTAAACAGAACCGAACCCGGGTCACTGGAGCTGTGAGACTGTGGCAGTAAACAGAACCGAACCCGGGACACTGGAGCTGTGAGACTGTGGCAGTAAACAGAACCGAACCCGGGACACTGGAGCTGTGAGACTGTGGCAGTCCCCAGAACCGAACCCAGGTCACTGAAGCTGTGAGACTGTGGCAGTAAACAGAACCGAACCCAGGTCACTGGAGCTGTGAGGCTGTGGCAGTCCCCAGAACCGAACCCGGGACACTGGAGCTGTGAGACTGTGGCAGTAAACAGAACCGAACCCAGGTCACTGAAGCTGTGAGACTGTGGCAGTGAACAGAACCGAACCCGGGACACTGGAGCTGTGAGACTGTGGCAGTAAACAGAACCGAACCCGGGACACTGGAGCTGTGAGACTGTGGCAGTAAACAGAACCGAACCCGGGTCACTGGAGCTGTGAGACTGTGGCAGTAAACAGAACCGAACCCGGGTCACTGGAGCTGTGAGACTGTGGCAGTAAACAGAACCGAACCCAGGTCACTGGAGCTGTGAGACTGTGGCAGTAAACAGAACTGAACACAGGTCACTGGAGCTGTGAGGCTGTGGCAGTAAACAGAACTGAACCCAGGTCACTGGAGCTGTGAGGCTGTGGCAGTAAACAGAACTGAACCCAGGTCACTGGAGCTGTGAGACTGTGGCAGTAAACAGAACCGAACCCAGGTCACTGGAGCTGTGAGACTGTGGCAGTAAACAGAACCGAACCCGGGACACTGGAGCTGTGAGGCTGTGGCAGTAAACAGAACTGAACCCGGGTCACTGGAGCTGTGAGACTGTGGCAGTAAACAGAACTGAACACAGGTCACTGGAGCTGTGAGGCTGTGGCAGTAAACAGAACTGAACCCAGGTCACTGGAGCTGTGAGGCTGTGGCAGTAAACAGAACTGAACCCAGGTCACTGGAGCTGTGAGACTGTGGCAGTAAACAGAACCGAACCCAGGTCACTGGAGCTGTGAGACTGTGGCAGTAAACAGAACCGAACCCGGGACACTGGAGCTGTGAGGCTGTGGCAGTAAACAGAACTGAACCCGGGTCACTGGAGCTGTGAGACTGTGGCAGTAAACAGAACCGAACCCGGGTCACTGGAGCTGTGAGACTGTGGCAGTAAACAGAACCGAACCCGGGTCACTGGAGCTGTGAGGCTGTGGCAGTAAACAGAACTGAACCCGGGTCACTGGAGCTGTGAGACTGTGGCAGTAAACAGAACCGAACCCAGGTCACTGGAGCTGTGAGACTGTGGCAGTAAACAGAACCGAACCCGGGACACTGGAGCTGTGAGACTGTGGCAGTAAACAGAACCGAACCCGGGACACTGGAGCTGTGAGACTGTGGCAGTTAGCAGAACCGAACCCAGGTCACTGGAGCTGTGAGACTGTGGCAGAAAACAGAACCGAACCCAGGTCACTGAAGCTGTGAGACTGTGGCTGTAAACAGAACCGAACCCGGGACACTGGAGCTGTGAGACTGTGGCAGTAAACAGAACCGAACCCGGGTCACTGGAGCTGTGAGACTGTGGCAGTAAACAGAACCGAACCCGGGACACTGGAGCTGTGAGACTGTGGCAGTAAACAGAACCGAACCCGGGACACTGGAGCTGTGAGACTGTGGCAGTCCCCAGAACCGAACCCAGGACATTGGAGCTGTGAGGCTGTGGCAGTAAACAGAATCGAACTCAGGTCACTGGAGCTGTGAGACTGTGGCAGTAAACAGAACCGAACCCGGGTGACTGGAGCTGTGAGCCTGTGGCAGTGAACAGAACCGAACTCAGGTCACTGGAGCTGTGAGACTGTGGCAGTAAACAGAACCGAACCCGGGTCACTGGAGCTGTGAGACTGTGGCAGTAAACAGAACCGAACCCGGGTGACTGGAGCTGTGAGACTGTGCCAGTAAACAGAACCGAACCCGGGTCACTGGAGCTGTGAGACTGTGGCAGTAAACAGAACCGAACCCAGGTCACTGGAGCTGTGAGACTGTGGTAGTAAACAGAACCGAACCCGGGTGACTGGAGCTGTGAGACTGTGGCAGTAAACAGAACCGAACCCGGGTCACTGGAGCTGTGAGACTTTGGTAGTAAACAGAACCGAACCCGGGTCACTGGAGCTGTGAGACTGTGGCAGTAAACAGAACTGAACCCAGGTCACTGGAGCTGTGAGGCTGTGGCAGTGAACAGAACCGAACCCGGGACACTGGAGCTGTGAGACTGTGGCAGTAAACAGAACTGAACCCGGGTCACTGGAGCTGTGAGACTGTGGCAGTAAACAGAACCGAAACCCAGGTCACTGGAGCTGTGAGACTGTGGCAGTAAACAGAACCGAACCCAGGTCACTGGAGCTGTGAGACTGTGGCAGTAAACAGAACCGAACCCGGGACACTGGAGCTGTGAGACTGTGGCAGTAAACAGAACTTAACCCGGATCACTGGAGCTGTGAGACTGTGGCAGTAAACAGAACCGAACCCAGGTCACTGGAGCTGTGAGACTGTGGCAGTAAACAGAACCGAACCCGGGACACTGGAGCTGTGAGACTGTGGCAGTAAACAGAACTGAACCCGGGTCACTGGAGCTGTGAGACTGTGGCAGTAAACAGAACCGAACCCAGGTCACTGGAGCTGTGAGACTGTGGCAGTCCCCAGAACCGAACCCGGGACACTGGAGCTGTGAGACTGTGGCAGTAAACAGAACCGAACCCAGGTCACTGGAGCTGTGAGACTGTGGCAGTAAACAGAACCGAACCCGGGACACTGGAGCTGTGAGACTGTGGCAGTAAACAGAACCGAACCCGGGTCACTGGAGCTGTGAGACTGTGGCAGTAAACAGAACCGCACCCATGTCACTGGAGCTGTGAGGCTGTGGCAGTAAACAGAACTGAACCCAGGTCACTGAAGCTCTGAGACTGTGGCAGTAAACAGAACTGAACCCAGGTCACTGAAGCTGTGAGACTGTGGCAGTAAACAGAACCGAACCCGGGTCACTGGAGCTGTGAGACTGTGGCAGTAAACAGAACCGAACCCATGTCACTGGAGCTGTGAGACTGTGGCAGTAAACAGAACCAAACCCGGGTCACTGGAGCTGTGAGACTGTGGCAGTACGCAGAACCGAACCCGGGTCACTGGATCTGTGAGACTGTGGCAGTAAACAGAACCGAACCCGGGTCACTGGAGCTGTGAGACTGTGGCAGTAAACAGATCCGAACCCAGGACACTGGAGCTGTGAGGCTGTGGCAGTAAACAGAACCGAACTCAGGACACTGGAGCTGTGAGGCTGTGGCAGTAAACAGAACCGAACCCAGGACACTGGAGCTGTGAGGCTGTGGCAGTAAACAGAACCGAACCCGGGTCACTGAAGCTGTGAGACTGTGGCAAAAAACGGAACCGAACCCAGGACACTGGAGCTGTGAGGCTGTGGCAGTAAACAGAACAGAACCCAGGTCACTGGAGCTGTGAGGCTGTGGCACTCCCCAGAACCGAACCCGGGACACTGGAGCTGTGAGACTGTGGCAGTAAACAGAACCGAACCCAGGTCACTGAAGCTGTGAGACTGTGGCAGTGAACAGAACCGAACCCGGAACACTGGAGCTGTGAGACTGTGGCAGTAAACAGAACCGAACCCAGGTCACTGGAGCTGTGAGGCTGTGGCACTCCCCAGAACCGAACCCGGGACACTGGAGCTGTGAGACTGTGGCAGTAAACAGAACCGAACCCAGGTCACTGAAGCTGTGAGACTGTGGCAGTGAACAGAACCGAACCCGGAACACTGGAGCTGTGAGACTGTGGCAGTAAACAGAACCGAACCCAGGTCACTGGAGCTGTGAGACTGTGGCAGTAAACAGAACCGAACCCGGGACACTGGAGCTGTGAGACTGTGGCAGTAAACAGAACCGAACCCGGGTCACTGGAGCTGTGAGACTGTGGCAGTAAACAGAACCGAACCCGGGTCACTGGAGCTGTGAGACTGTGGCAGTAAACAGAACCGCACCCATGTCACTGGAGCTGTGAGGCTGTGGCAGTAAACAGAACTGAACCCAGGTCACTGAAGCTCTGAGACTGTGGCAGTAAACAGAACTGAACCCAGGTCACTGAAGCTGTGAGACTGTGGCAGTAAACAGAACCGAACCCGGGTCACTGGAGCTGTGAGACTGTGGCAGTAAACAGAACCGAACCCATGTCACTGGAGCTGTGAGACTGTGGCAGTAAACAGAACTGAACCCGGGTCACTGGAGCTGTGAGACTGTGGCAGTAAACAGAACCAAACCCGGGTCACTGGAGCTGTGAGACTGTGGCAGTACGCAGAACCGAACCCGGGTCACTGGATCTGTGAGACTGTGGCAGTAAACAGAACCGAACCCGGGTCACTGGAGCTGTGAGACTGTGGCAGTAAACAGATCCGAACCCAGGACACTGGAGCTGTGAGGCTGTGGCAGTAAACAGAACCGAACTCAGGACACTGGAGCTGTGAGGCTGTGGCAGTAAACAGAACCGAACCCAGGACACTGGAGCTGTGAGGCTGTGGCAGTAAACAGAACCGAACCCGGGTCACTGAAGCTGTGAGACTGTGGCAAAAAACGGAACCGAACCCAGGACACTGGAGCTGTGAGGCTGTGGCAGTAAACAGAACAGAACCCAGGTCACTGGAGCTGTGAGGCTGTGGCACTCCCCAGAACCGAACCCGGGACACTGGAGCTGTGAGACTGTGGCAGTAAACAGAACCGAACCCAGGTCACTGAAGCTGTGAGACTGTGGCAGTGAACAGAACCGAACCCGGAACACTGGAGCTGTGAGACTGTGGCAGTAAACAGAACCGAACCCAGGTCACTGGAGCTGTGAGGCTGTGGCACTCCCCAGAACCGAACCCGGGACACTGGAGCTGTGAGACTGTGGCAGTAAACAGAACCGAACCCAGGTCACTGAAGCTGTGAGACTGTGGCAGTGAACAGAACCGAACCCGGAACACTGGAGCTGTGAGACTGTGGCAGTAAACAGAACCGAACCCAGGTCACTGGAGCTGTGAGACTGTGGCAGTAAACAGAACCGAACCCGGGACACTGGAGCTGTGAGACTGTGGCAGTAAACAGAACCGAACCCGGGTCACTGGAGCTGTGAGACTGTGGCAGTAAACAGAACTGAACCCGGGTCACTGGAGCTGTGAGACTGTGGCAGTAAACAGAACCAAACCCAGGTCACTGGAGCTGTGAGACTGTGGCAGTAAACAGAACTGAACCCGGGACACTGGAGCTGTGAGACTGTGGCAGTAAACAGAACCGAACCCAGGTCACTGGAGCTGTGAGACTGTGGCAGTAAACAGAACCGAACCCAGGTCACTGAAGCTGTGAGACTGTGGCAGTAAACAGAACCGAACCCGGGACACTGGAGCTGTGAGACTGTGGCAGTAAACAGAACCGAACCCGGGACACTGGAGCTGTGAGACTGTGGCAGTAAACAGAACCGAACCCGGGTCACTGGAGCTGTGAGACTGTGGCAGTAAACAGAACCGAACCCGGGACACTGGAGCTGTGAGACTATGGCAGTAAACAGAACCGAACCCGGGACACTGGAGCTGTGAGACTGTGGCAGTCCCCAGAACCGAACCCAGGTCACTGAAGCTGTGAGACTGTGGCAGTAAACAGAACCGAACCCAGGTCACTGGAGCTGTGAGGCTGTGGCAGTCCCCAGAACCGAACCCGGGACACTGGAGCTGTGAGACTGTGGCAGTAAACAGAACCGAACCCAGGTCACTGAAGCTGTGAGACTGTGGCAGTGAACAGAACCGAACCCGGGACACTGGAGCTGTGAGACTGTGGCAGTAAACAGAACCGAACCCGGGACACTGGAGCTGTGAGACTGTGGCAGTAAACAGAACCGAACCCGGGTCACTGGAGCTGTGAGACTGTGGCAGTAAACAGAACTGAACCCGGGTCACTGGAACTGTGAGACTGTGGCAGTAAACAGAACCGAACCCAGGTCACTGGAGCTGTGAGACTGTGGCAGTAAACAGAACCGAACCCAGGTCACTGGAGCTGTGAGACTGTGGCAGTAAACAGAACCGAACCCGGGACACTGGAGCTGTGAGACTGTGGCAGTAAACAGAACCGAACCCAGGTCACTGGAGCTGTGAGACTGTGGCAGTAAACAGAACCGAACCCAGGTCACTGAAGCTGTGAGACTGTGGCAGTAAACAGAACCGAACCCAGGTCACTGGAGCTGTGAGACTGTGGCAGTAAACAGAACCGAACCCGGGACACTGGAGCTGTGAGACTGTGGCAGTAAACAGAACCGAACCCGGGTCACTGGAGCTGTGAGACTGTGGCAGTAAACAGAACCGAACCCGGGACACTGGAGCTGTGAGACTGTGGCAGTAAACAGAACCGAACCCGGGACACTTGAGCTGTGAGACTGTGGCAGTCCCCAGAACCGAACCCAGGACACTGGAGCTGTGAGGCTGTGGCAGTAAACAGAACCGAACTCAGGTCACTGGAGCTGTGAGACTGTGGCAGTAAACAGAACCGAATCCGGGTCACTGGAGCTCTGAGACTGTGGCAGTAAACAGAACCGAACTCAGGTCACTGGAGCTGTGAGACTGTGGCAGTAAACAGAACCGAACCCGGGTCACTGGAGCTGTGAGACTGTGGCAGTAAACAGAACTGAACCCAGGTCACTGGAGCTGTGAGACTGTGGCAGTAAACAGAACCGAACCCAGGTCACTGGAGCTGTGAGACTGTGGCAGTAAACAGAACCGAACCCGGGACACTGGAGCTGTGAGACTGTGGCAGTAAACAGAACTGAACCCGGGTCACTGGAGCTGTGAGACTGTGGCAGTAAACAGAACCGAACCCAGGTCACTGGAGCTGTGAGACTGTGGCATTAAACAGAACCGAACCCAGGTCACTGGAGCTGTGAGACTGTGGCAGTAAACAGAACCGAACCCGGGACACTGGAGCTGTGAGACTGTGGCAGTAAACAGAACTTAACCCGGGTCACTGGAGCTGTGAGACTGTGGCAGTAAACAGAACTGAACCCGGGTCACTGGAGCTGTGAGACTGTGGCAGTAAACAGAACCGAACCCAGGTCACTGGAGCTGTGAGACTGTGGCAGTAAACAGAACCGAACCCGGGACACTGGAGCTGTGAGACTGTGGCAGTAAACAGAACCGAACCCAGGTCACTGGAGCTGTGAGACTGTGGCAGTAAACAGAACCGAACCCAGGTCACTGAAGCTGTGAGACTGTGGCAGTAAACAGAACCGAACCCGGGACACTGGAGCTGTGAGACTGTGGCAGTAAACAGAACCGAACCCGGGACACTGGAGCTGTGAGACTGTGGCAGTAAACAGAACCGAACCCGGGTCACTGGAGCTGTGAGACTGTGGCAGTAAACAGAACCGAACCCGGGACACTGGAGCTGTGAGACTATGGCAGTAAACAGAACCGAACCCGGGACACTGGAGCTGTGAGACTGTGGCAGTCCCCAGAACCGAACCCAGGTCACTGAAGCTGTGAGACTGTGGCAGTAAACAGAACGGAACCCAGGTCACTGGAGCTGTGAGGCTGTGGCAGTCCCCAGAACCGAACCCGGGACACTGGAGCTGTGAGACTGTGGCAGTAAACAGAACCGAACCCAGGTCACTGAAGCTGTGAGACTGTGGCAGTGAACAGAACCGAACCCGGGACACTGGAGCTGTGAGACTGTGGCAGTAAACAGAACCGAACCCGGGACACTGGAGCTGTGAGACTGTGGCAGTAAACAGAACCGAACCCGGGTCACTGGAGCTGTGAGACTGTGGCAGTAAACAGAACTGAACCCGGGTCACTGGAACTGTGAGACTGTGGCAGTAAACAGAACCGAACCCAGGTCACTGGAGCTGTGAGACTGTGGCAGTAAACAGAACCGAACCCGGGACACTGGAGCTGTGAGACTGTGGCAGTAAACAGAACCGAACCCAGGTCACTGGAGCTGTGAGACTGTGGCAGTAAACAGAACCGAACCCAGGTCACTGAAGCTGTGAGACTGTGGCAGTAAACAGAACCGAACCCAGGTCACTGGAGCTGTGAGACTGTGGCAGTAAACAGAACCGAACCCGGGACACTGGAGCTGTGAGACTGTGGCAGTAAACAGAACCGAACCCGGGTCACTGGAGCTGTGAGACTGTGGCAGTAAACAGAACCGAACCCGGGACACTGGAGCTGTGAGACTGTGGCAGTAAACAGAACCGAACCCGGGACACTTGAGCTGTGAGACTGTGGCAGTCCCCAGAACCGAACCCAGGATACTGGAGCTGTGAGGCTGTGGCAGTAAACAGAACCGAACTCAGGTCACTGGAGCTGTGAGACTGTGGCAGTAAACAGAACCGAATCCGGGTCACTGGAGCTCTGAGACTGTGGCAGTAAACAGAACCGAACTCAGGTCACTGGAGCTGTGAGACTGTGGCAGTAAACAGAACCGAACCCGGGTCACTGGAGCTGTGAGACTGTGGCAGTAAACAGAACTGAACCCAGATCACTGGAGCTGTGAGGCTGTGGCAGTAAACAGAACTGAACGCAGGTCACTGGAGCTGTGTGGCTGTGGCAGTAAACAGAACTGAACCCAGGTCACTGGAGGTGTGAGACTGTGGCAGTAAACAGAACCGAACCCAGGTCACTGGAGCTGTGAGACTGTGGCAGTAAACAGAACCGTACCCGGGACACTGGAGCTGTGAGACTGTGGCAGTAAACAGAACTGAACCCGGGTCACTGGAGCTGTGAGACTGTGGCAGTAAACAGAACCGAACCCAGGTCACTGGAGCTGTGAGACTGTGGCAGTAAACAGAACCGAACCCAGGTCACTGGAGCTGTGAGACTGTGGCAGTAAACAGAACCGAACCCGGGACACTGGAGCTGTGAGACTGTGGCAGTAAACAGAACTTAACCCGGGTCACTGGAGCTGTGAGACTGTGGCAGTAAACAGAACTGATCCCAGGTCACTGGAGCTGTGAGACTGTGGCAGTAAACAGAACCGAACCCGGGACACTGGAGCTGTGAGACTGTGGCAGTAAACAGAACCGAACCCGGGTCACTGGAGCTGTGAGACTGTGGCAGTAAACAGAACCGAACCCGGGACACTGGAGCTGTGAGACTGTGGCAGTAAACAGAACCGAACCCGGGACACTTGAGCTGTGAGACTGTGGCAGTCCCCAGAACCGAACCCAGGACACTGGAGCTGTGAGGCTGTGGCAGTAAACAGAACCGAACTCAGGTCACTGGAGCTGTGAGACTGTGGCAGTAAACAGAACCGAATCCGGGTCACTGGAGCTCTGAGACTGTGGCAGTAAACAGAACCGAACTCAGGTCACTGGAGCTGTGAGACTGTGGCAGTAAACAGAACTGAACCCAGGTCACTGGAGCTGTGAGGCTGTGGCAGTAAACAGAACTGAACCCAGGTCACTGGAGCTGTGTGGCTGTGGCAGTAAACAGAACTGAACCCAGGTCACTGGAGCTGTGAGACTGTGGCAGTAAACAGAACCGAACCCAGGTCACTGGAGCTGTGAGACTGTGGCAGTAAACAGAACCGTACCCGGGACACTGGAGCTGTGAGACTGTGGCAGTAAACAGAACTGAACCCGGGTCACTGGAGCTGTGAGACTGTGGCAGTAAACAGAACCGAACCCAGGTCACTGGAGCTGTGAGACTGTGGCAGTAAACAGAACCGAACCCAGGTCACTGGAGCTGTGAGACTGTGGCAGTAAACAGAACCGAACCCGGGACACTGGAGCTGTGAGACTGTGGCAGTAAACAGAACTTAACCCGGGTCACTGGAGCTGTGAGACTGTGGCAGTAAACAGAACTGATCCCAGGTCACTGGAGCTGTGAGACTGTGGCAGTAAACAGAACCGAACCCGGGACACTGGAGCTGTGAGACTGTGGCAGTAAGCAGAACCGAACCCGGGTCACTGGAGCTGTGAGACTGTGGCAGTAAACAGAACCGAACCCGGGTCACTGGAGCTGTTAGACTGTGGCAGTAAACATAACCGAACCCAGGTCACTGGAGCTGTTTGAATGTGGCAGTAAACAGAACCGAACCCGGGACACTGGAGCTGTGAGACTGTGGCAGTAAACAGAACTGAACCCGGGTCACTGGAGCTGTGAGACTGTGGCAGTAAACAGAACCGAACCCAGGTCACTGGAGCTGTGAGACTGTGGCAGTAAACAGAACCGAACCCAGGTCACTGGAGCTGTGAGACTGTGGCAGTAAACAGAACCGAACCCAGGTCACTGGAGCTGTGAGACTGTGGCAGTAAACAGAACCGAACCCAGGTCACTGGAGCTGTGAGACTGTGGCAGTAAACAGAACTGAAATCAGGTCACTGGAGCTGTGAGTCTGTGGCAGTAAACAGAACTGAACCCAGGTCACTGGAGCTGTGAGGCTGTGGCAGTAAACAGAACTGAACCCAGGTCACTGGAGCTGTGAGACTGTGGCAGTAAACAGAACCGAACCCAGGTCACTGGAGCTGTGAGACTGTGGCAGTAAACAGAACCGAACCCGGGACACTGGAGCTGTGAGACTGTGGCAGTAAACAGAACTGAACCCGGGTCACTGGAGCTGTGAGACTGTGTCAGTAAACAGAACCGAACCCAGGTCACTGGAGCTGTGAGACTGTGGCAGTAAACAGAACCGAACCCAGGTCACTGGAGCTATGAGACTGTGGCAGTAAACAGAACTGAACCCAGGTCACTGAAGCTGTGAGACTGTGGCAGTAAACAGAACTTAACCCGGGTAACTGGAGCTGTGAGACTGTGGCAGTAAACAGAACCGAACCCAGGTCACTGGAGCTGTGAGACTGTGGCAGTAAACAGAACCGAACCCAGGTCACTGGAGCTGTGAGACTGTGGCAGTAAACAGAACCGAACCCAGGTCACTGGAGCTGTGAGACTGTGGCAGTAAACAGAACTGAACCCGGGTCACTGGAGCTGTGAGACTGTGGCAGTAAACAGAACCAAACCCGGGTCACTGGAGCTGTGAGACTGTGGCATTAAACAGAACCGAACCCAGGTCACTGGAGCTGTGAGACTGTGGCAGTAAACAGAACCGAACCCAGGTCACTGGAGCTGTGAGACTGTGGCAGTAAACAGAACCGAACCCGGGACACTGGAGCTGTGAGACTGTGGCAGTAAGCAGAACCGAACCCGGGTCACTGGAGCTGTGAGACTGTGGCAGTAAACAGAACCGAACCCGGATCACTGGAGCTGTGAGACTGTGGCAGTAAACAGAACCGAACCCAGGACACTGGAGCTGTGAGGCTGTGGCAGTAACCAGAACCGAACCCGGTCACTGGAGCTGTGAGACTGTGGCAGTAAACAGAACCGAACCCAGGTCACTGGAGCTGTGAGACTGTGGCAGTAAACAGAACCGAACCCAGGACACTGGAGCTGTGAGGCTGTGGCAGTAAACTGAACCGAACCCGGGTCACTGAAGCTGTGAGACTGTGGCAGTAAACAGAACTGAACCCAGGTCACTGGAGCTGTGAGGCTGTGGCTGTCCCCAGAACCGAA